>NW_012121043.1:9345278-9350149 GCF_000951035.1 Colobus angolensis palliatus | reverse complement strand
TATGTGTCCATATATATATATTATATATAAAAATTGATTATATATTGATGATGGCAATGAAAGAATATATAAAGCCACTCTGGGGAATGATTTTGAGATATTTTGTAAAACTATACATATATATACATCTCCCAAAATGCTGGGATTACAGGCATGAGCCACTGTGCCTAGTCAAGGTCTTTGATTTCTTTCATGCCTTCTAAAAGTTTCAAGATGCAGATCCTGTACTTGTTTTATTTTGTTAAATGCATACTCAAGTAATTTATTTTAAAATATTTGTGAATATGATTTTATTTTATTTATTTATTTATTTATTTTTTGAGACGGAGGCTCGCTCTGTGGCTCAGGCTGGAGTGTAGTGGCACCATCTTGGCTCACTGCAAGCTCTGCTTTCCGGGTTCACGCCATTCTTGCCTCAGCCTCTCGAAGAGCTGGGACTACAGGCGCCCGCCACCACGCCTGGCTAATTTTTTGTATTTTTAGTAGAGACGGGGTTTCGCTGTGCTAGCCAGGATGATCTCGATCTCCTGACCTTGTGATCTGCCCGCCTTGGCCTCCAAAAGTGCTGGAATTACAGGCGTGAGCCACTGAGCCAGGCCTGTTTGTAAATATTATTGTATTTTTTTCAGTGTCCACATAATCATTGTATGTGGAAATAGAATTTATGTCTTTTGTTGAATTTGCAGTCTGTGACTATGATAAACTTGTTAGTTCCAGGAAAACTTTTTCTTTTAAAATTTCTGGCTTTTTCTACATAAACAATCATGTCATCTAAAAATATTATAATTTTCTTTCTTCCTTTCTGATATGTATACCTTTTATTTCCTTTACTTTCCTATTGCACTACCTAGATTTCCAGTATAATGTACAATAAGAATTGTGAAATAGACATGCCATGAATATCTTGTCCTTAATCTTAGGGAGAAAATATTCTGTCTTTCACCATCAAGACAATGTTAACTATAGACTTTTTATAGCTGTTTATTATTAAGTTGAAGAAGTTTACATTATTTCCCTAGGCTTCTGATAGTTTTTTTTCTTAATAATGAAGGATTGTTAAATTTTGTTAAATGTACTTTTGTGTTAATTTATATATAATAATTATTTTTCTTATTTAGCTTGTTTATATGATATATGTATAAATATATGATTTATTCATATGATAAATAAAACAACTGAATTTTGAATGATCAGCTAACCTGGCACACCTGGAATAAATAACATTTGGTCATGGTATATAGTTATTTTTATATTGTTGCATATTTATTAGAAATAGTTAATATTTTATTTAGAATTTTGCATCTAAGTTCATGATAATTTTAGTTTGTCTATTTCCTTTTTTGTATACTCTTTGTATGGTTTTGACCTCTGGAATATACTGGTTGCATAAAATGACGTGGGAAGTTCTTCCTCATATCTAATTTCCTGGAAATAATTGTAGACAATTTGTGTAATTCTTCTTTATATGTTTAGTATAATTCTGGAGTGACACCATCTGATTATTTTTCTTGGAAGCTTTCTAATAAAAGTTTAATTCCTTTTAATGGTTATTGGACTATTCACATTATCTATAAAATATGTTGAGTTTCGGTTATTTGTGGCTGATATGGTTTAGAATTTGTTCCTGCTCAAATCTCATTTAAAATTGTAAACCCCAGTGCTGGAGATGGGGCCCAGTGGGAGGTTGTTAGATCATGAGGACAGATTTCCCCCTTGCTCTTCTCATGATACTGAGTGAGTTCTCATGATATCTGGCTGTTTAAAAGTATGTAGCACCACCCCATTTGCTCTCTTCTTCCTGCTCCAGCCATGTAGGCTGTGCCTCCTTCCTCTTTGCCTTCTGCCATGATTGTAACTTTCCTGAGGCCTCCCCAGCCATGTTTTCTGTACAGACTGAGGAACTGAGAGTTAACTAAACCTATTTTCTTTATTAATGAACCAGTCTCAGGTAGTTCTTTATAGCAATGTGAGAACGGCCTAATACAGAAAATTGGTACCTAGGAATAGAGCATTGCTATAAAGATACCTGAAATTTGGAAGCAGCTTTGGAACTGGGTAATCGGCAGAGGTTAGAACAGTTGGAAAGGCTCAGAGAAAGACAGGAAGATGAGGGAGATTTTGTGACTTCCTAGAGACTTGTAAAATTGATGTGACCAAAATGCTGATAGTGATATGGACATTAAAGTTCAGTCTGAGGTGGTCTCAGATGGAGATGAGGAACTTAGTGGAACTGGAGTAAAACTGTCTCTTTTTGCGTTTTAGCAAAGAGACTGGTGGCATTGTGCCCTTACCCTAGAGCTCTGTGGAACTTCGAACTTGAGAGAAGTGAATTAAGCTGTCTGGTGGAAGAGATTTCTAAACAGCAAAGCATTCAAGAGGCTTATTCTGAAAGTGTTCGGTTATGAGTGTTCACAAAGAGATGATTTGAAATTTGAACTAATGTTTAAAAGGGAAGCAGAGCATAAAGGGTTGGAAAATTTGCAGTCTGACCATGATCCCAGCTACTCAGGAGGCTGAGGCGGTAGAATCACTTGAACCCAGGAGGTGGAGGTTGTGGTGAGTCAAGATTGTGCCACTGTACTCCAGCCTGGACAAGAGCGAAACTCCATCTAAAAAAAAATAGAAAGAAAACCCATTTTCTGGGGAGAAATTCAAGCCAGCTGCAGATATTTGCATAAGTAAAGAGGGGCCTGAATGTTATTAAGTAAGACAATGGACAAAATGCCTTGAAGACATTTCAGAGACCTTCACAGCAGCTCTTCCCATCACAGGCCTTGAGGCCTAGAAGGGAAGAATGGTTTTGTAGGCCAGGCCAGCCCAGGACCCTGCTGCCCTGCTCAAACCTGAGGACACTACTCCCTGCATCCCAGCCACTCCAGTCATGGCTAAAAGGGTCATTCCAATGCTCCAACAGGTTAAGCTGTAAGCCTTGGGAGCTTTCATGTGCGTGCACAGAGGACAAGAGGATAAGAGTTGAGGCTTGGGAACTACTGACTCAATTTCAGAGGATGTACGGAAAAGCCTGGATATCCAGGGAGAAGTTTGCTGCATGGGCAGGATCTTCACAGTGTACCTCTACTAGGGTAGTGCAGAGGGGAAATGTGGGGTTGAAGCCCCCACACAGAGTCTTCACTGGAGCACTGCCTAGGAGAGCTGTGAGAAGAGGGCCACTATCCTCCAGACCCCAGAATAGTAGACCCACTAACAGCTTGCATCATGTGCCTAGAAAAATCTCTGCGCTAAAACCCAGTCCACAAAAGCAGCTACGGAGACTGTACCCTGCAGAGCCACAGAGGAGAAGGTGCCAAAGGCCTTGGGAGCTCACCCTTTGCATCAGTGCAGCCTGGATGTGAGACATGAAGTCAAAGGAGATGATTTTGGAGCTTGGAGATTGAATGACTGCCCTGCTGGGTTTTGGACTCACATGGGGCCTGTAACCACTTTGTTTTGGTTTACTTCTCCCTTTTGTAACAGGTGTATTTACCCAATGCATGCCTGTACCTGCATTGCATCCTGGATATAACCAATTGGTTTGTGGTTTTGCAGGCTCATAGACAGAAGAGACTTGACTTGTATCAGATGAAACTTTGGACTGTGCACTTTCAAGTTAACGTTGAAATGAGTTAAGACTTGGGGGATTGTTCAGAAAGGATGATTGTAGTTTGCACTGTGAAAAGCAGAACGATATGATTTGGATTTGTGTCCCTGCTTAAATCTCCTGTCAAATTGTAATCCCCAATGTTGGAAGAGGGGCCATGTGGGAGGTGATTGGATAATGGGGGTGAATTTCCCCCTTGCTGTTCACATGATCGTGAGTGCGTAATCATGAGATTTGGTTGTTTAAATTTGTGTAGCACCTCCTCGTTTGCTCTCTTCTGCCTGTTCAAGTCATGTAGGACATGCTTTCTTCCACTTCGCCTTCTACTATGATTGCAAGTTTCCTGAGGTCTCCCAGCCATGTGTCTGTACAGCCTGAGGAGCTGTGAGTCAATTAAGCCTCTTTTCTTTATTAATTATCCAGTCTCAGGTAGTTCATTATAACAATGTGAGAATGGATTAGCACAATGGCTTTCAAGAAATTGATTCATTTCTCCTAAGATGTTGAATCATAAACCATTTTTATAGTATTCCATTATTTTTATTGACTTCAGAATTTGTCACAGTATTTCCTATTTTAATCTACATGTGGGTGATTTGTATCTTCTTTTTCTTTTCGACAGTGTTTATAGAAGTTTATCAATTTCATTTATTTATTTTTAGTAACTAGCTTTATTTTTAGTGATTTTCTTCTTTTTTTCCTATTTTAATTATATTGATATCTGCTTTTATGTTTGCTATTCCCTTTTACTTTTTTGCTTTTTTTTTCTAGTTTATTGAGACTGCAACTTAACGTACTGATTTGAGGCCCTTTCATGTTTCTAATATAAGCATTTATTGCTGTAAGTTTTCAACACTGTTTTTGCTGCATCCCACGTATTATGATGTGCTGAAGATACATAATTGCATGTATTCATGTTTATTTTCATGATTTTTTTTTCCTGATAATCTAAGTTTTCTTTTTATCATGTCATTTTTGTTTGAAGAACCACCTTTAGCCAGTTTTTCAGGGTAAGTCTGTTAGCAACAAATTCTTTTATATTTTCTTTAAGAGTGTCTTTGCTTCAAATTCATCTTTAAAATATTACTTTACTAGATAAGAATTCTGGCTTGAAAGTTTTTTTTTTCTTCTGGTTTCCTTGGATTCAAATTAAAAATCCTTTGTTATAAAATTGGTGCCCCCATAGTTAATAACTGATTTCTCTCCTGCTTTCAACATTTTTTATGTCTTCTGTTTTCAGAAGTTTGATTTACGATGTGTCTTGGCATAGAAT
>NW_012121043.1:9339457-9344648 GCF_000951035.1 Colobus angolensis palliatus | reverse complement strand
CCAACAGTGTAAAAGTGTTCCTATTTCTCCACATCCTCTCCAGCACCTGTTGTTTCCTGACATTTTAATGATTGCCATTCTAACTGTTGTGAAATCGTACCTCCTTGTGGTTTTGATTTGCATTTCTCTGATGGCCAGTGATGATGAGCATTTTTCATGTGCCTGTTGGCTGCATAAATGTTGTCTTTTGAGAAGTGTCTGTTCATATCCTTTGCTCACTTTTTGATGGGTTTGTCATAGTGTTGCTTAGTTTCTTAAAAATCTCTTCTGTATTTCACCAAATTTGGAAATTATTGGTCATTTCTTCAAACACTCTTTCAGCCCAATTCTTTTTCATTTCTCTTTCTGAGATTTTTGTGATAAAATATAGGGTCTTTTGTTAGGTCTTCACAGGTGCTTGAGTCTCTTCACTTTTTGTAAATCTGTTTTCTCTGTTATTAGATTGGGTGAACTCTATTGATTTTTCCTCATCTTCACTAATTTCATTATCTGTCATTCTGTCTCTACTACTGAGTCCATGCAGCATGCTTCTTTTTAAATTTCTGTTATTATATTTTTGAAGTTCTATAATTTACTTTTGTTTATTTTTGATCACAACTTCTATTTATTTGCTAAGGTCTTACATGGTTGGTGGTGACGTAAGGCTTCTCTAGTGTTTTCTGAGGGACTCTGGTTCCATCCTTGAGAAGAATGAACCTACTTAGGATGCCTTCCATTGTTAAATTTTGGATTAGAAAATGTCAGGCCTGGATTGCCTTCTTCCACTGGGTACAGGGACAAAAAAAAATCAAACCAAACCAAACCAACAAACAAAAAACCCTTGCTTTTATGTTATTCATCAAGTTCTGGGGTCTCACTTCAGTTTGCATCTCTCTTTCTACCACCTAGAGTTCTTCCTTTCGTTTTCTTTTGTGTTATTTCTAGGATTTATGCTTATTGGGTGAGAAAAAGAAACAAGTCTACGCCATTGTCCAGACTAGGAGTTCCCAAAAATATTTCAAATTAAAAATTTTATATTTAGTTTTGAGAGTATCATACTAAAATACACTTCTGATTTTCAATTATTTACCTTCCATAAATTAAAACTGAAAACAAATAATGTGGCACAGATTTGTCAAAACATTGCAGAAAAATTAGAAAAGAATATTGGAGAAAATAACAAGACTCAAATCAATAGAGATATATCATGGACACAGATACATGACTAAATTTAATGTCGATGGAAATTGTCCCTAAATTAATCTACAAATTAAGGGTGATTTTAAATAAAATGTCTACATAATTTCTACAGGGTTTTTTTAAATAAAATATAAGCTGACTTTAAAATTCAGAAAGAAGTATAAGGGTTAAGGACAGCCAGGGGAATATAGGGAATAGAAGGGAAGAAAGAAAATTAGAAAGTAGATGATAAGAAAAAGAATAAAAATAAGAAAGAGAAGGGAAATAGAAACTAAGAAGAAGGAGATACGGCAGAGGATATAAGTATAGGAAGTAAAGACATCATAATTTTAAAATTTGGTATTGGTACAAGGTACATCATTTGTGAAAAATTGAGAATTTAAGAGTGCTATATCTCGAAGATGTTATTACAGTGTCTTAAGAAAATATCAGTCTACTAAGTTAATGGTGCTGGAAAAATTAAATATTTTTAAAATGTATGTAATTATTATGTATTAAACATTTTATGGAAAACATGAATAGTAAGACAAACATATATAACCAACAAAAGTTTTTTTCAGCATATGTATGTGAAAGTCTTATGAATAAATTAATTTTAAAAAGAGCAAAGACACTAAATACCACTGGGCCAAAGACATAAATAGAACACATCTCAAAAGATAGTTTCCAAACGGACAATTGGTATATACATAAAGATGTACTCAACAGGAAAATACAAGCAAAAAAACAATGGTTTATACTTCACATTCTAACTGAAATTTTAAATTTTTTGTATATGATTTAAATAATATACATAAATGTATAAGGGCAATATTCATGCCTTTGTACTGGCATAGAATTCTGTGCTTACTTACAAACCCAAAGATTTTATATATACTAGGTGTCTAATTTTAGCAAATGTTTGAATTAATATGATTCTTAGTGTTCAATAAGTATATATATTTGTTGAACAAACAACTCAATGTTAATTAACTCTATTACTATTTTATGTAAATGACAAATTAATAATTCTCAATAATCCTTCTATAACATTGTATCAAGAAAAAAAAACAAAGGAAACCTTCTAATAGTGTATATGTACAATATTTCTCTACTCATTTATATTTAAAAACTAACTTCCATAGGGCAAATATTTGAAAATTTTTACTATGGTTTTGCACTCCTCCATTAAGATACATTTATTTGCATATCATAGATGACTTTGAGATTAGTTATTATTTAAAATATGATTTATATATTCAGGCATGGTGGAGACAAGCTACTTAAAATATGCACACACACATAAACACACACATGTGTAAATGGAGCTAGTGATTTTAAATGATCAGATAAAAATCAATTTGCTTAGTTATCTTTTGCTAACAACTGTATAAATAGAACAACTGCATTAAGTAATAGTTGACTTGCAGAAGTGAAACAAAATTTCTGATTAAGTGAGGTGTTGGGCTCTTTGGTTTTTAAGCTCTTTTACAAGCTACATAATTCATAATCCTATAATAATAATTGTTGGAACAAAAGGAATAAAACATTTTCGTATACACACGAAGGCCTGCTTACCTGGAGCAGAAGCCGCTGAAGCTACGACTGATAGGAACACTTAAATGATGACTATAAGTTGCTGGAGGGTGAGGATGGAGCAGCTTGAGAATGAGAAATTCCTGAGATCACAGTCTTAGGGGAGCCCCCATACTTTCATGGGCTTTCTCTCCAGAAACCATATCAGTTTATAATGCTGGAGATCAAAGAAGGATCCCCTATGGCTAGCACAGTGGGGAAAGTAACTGATGTAAAATACATATAGAATCTATGACATAAAAACGCCTACTCTCCAGGTTAAAGCACCTTGACAGAGGACGATTGTGTCATAATCGGGGAAGGACATTCTTCCCCATTCCAGCCACCTCCAAACTTTCTGTCTCATCTGGTGGGGCTGGCAATAATCAACAAGTATGGGGCTGCAAGGATATATATTGAGAATACTTTAATCAGAAAAAGAAGCAGGCAGGAGGAAGAAATCTACATAAATAAAGATACATTTGTGAATGTCACAGCCCTGGCACACATACCCACGATAAGACTGAGATATTTAATAGACTTCCTTGGCAGATTATAGAATGCTTCTGTACTACAACTCATCACCACACAATGTGACTATATTATGGATGATAACACATGGATTTCAGCTGAAAGAACTGCAAGACACAAATTCTCTCTGAGTATATTATGTACTATTTTATTATTTATATGTTCTATATATTCTTAATTCTCCCTAGTTTTCTTATGTTAACTATGTTAGAACACAAATGGTTACTTACAGAAAGGTAACATATAAAAAGTTCAAGGAAATTAATGCTGGTGCTGAAGGAGGGAACAATCTAATGTCAGGTTTTAATATTTTCAAAGGTTATAATAATCTCCAGGCAAAGAATCAGGATGTTCAGTTTATTACCACCAACATCATCATCATTATTATCAGTAGTATGATTTTCACACACTGAGCGTCTGCCATTATGTACATTATATATTACATGTCATAAGTTATCTATTTTTTTATTTCTAAACACATAATGTTAGCCCCATTGTGACAAGTTTTAAGTTATTCATCTCTCAGCTTCCAAACTTCACCCTTCTATACTCTACTCTGTGATGCTGCATAGAGTTTTGCAGCGAATTCTGGATAAACTACTACCATGTTAAATGGCTGGATATCTTTCTCCGAATATTAATGCATATTCCCTGTCTTGGTAATAGTCAGTGTAGTAGTGTATGACGAAATTGACATCAGTTTTAGAGTGTTTCATACCTGTTTGCTGCAAACCATATTTTTGTTTTGCCAGATGGCTCCCTGTTCGTAACTGAAAATAGGGGATCCTCAAGGAAGACTGGAAAGCTACAGAAGCAAAAAGTTTCTTTCTGTTCCCATTCCGCTTTGTATGCATTTTCTGTGGGCTTTCTGACTTCATTCTTCGGAGTATCACTCCACTAATGCTTCTTCATCCTTCATAGCAGTCCCTTTCTGTGGTGGGAGATGAATCCAATTGCAGGTTTTACAACTCTCACAGACACTTATATCCAAGAAATTAGCACTAGCCAGCTTGGGCCTCTTCTTCTGAGGTCTGTGTCCCAAGCCAATGAGGCTCCTCAGAGTTGAGATACCTCATGGAAAAAGTAATACCTTCTCCTCAAGGACAGAGTTTGAGCTCCATAAGGTACCGTTCTTCATTCCTAATTTTTCCACCCTCTTACCAACTTTCTTCAGATCTAAGAGGGTACCTACTCCCTCCATTTGCCACCTCGGTAATACCTGAAACTTCTTATCTTTGAAGTCATCTAGTTAATAATTTTATCTAATTGATGCATTTTGAAATATTAATTTCTAGCTTTTAGAATAATTGGTATGGTTTCTTTTTTTCATTACTGAATGCTAAGTGATACACCCATCATCCCAGAGCTTGTTCTCACAACTAGAGACCAGAGTGGAGAATTAGATTTAGATCTGACTCACTCTAATTCAGATGTTCTTTCAACCAAATGTTACTATGCTGATTATTGCAAAGACAGATGACCTGGACTCATGATATTTGGAAGAAAAGGCAACCAGACATTTGACATTGTAGTCAAAATGCTATCCATAGGTAGACACCAGAATCTTAAGTGCCAAACTGGTTCAACAGAAAATAAGAAAAATGAAGAAAAAGAACATGAGAAGTAAATCAAAAAAATAGGCTCATGTTAGAATACCAGTTATAAGAATTGTCGTGCTTATGAATGAGTTAATATCCAGCGATTGTTTTTGAAGCTTTGGTGTACAAGTGAAATAAAATCATGTGCCCTAAAATGCGACATTACAGCGGATTAAACACCTGCCATTTAAATCAATATAATTGTGAAAACCTAGAATTAGAACTGGGAGTGTAAACTGGAAAGGAGGCAGAATCTCAAAGCTAGATGGTTTTTTATTAATAAATGTACTTTTTTATTATACTTTAAGTTCTAGGGTACATGTGCACAA
>NW_012121043.1:9337852-9339407 GCF_000951035.1 Colobus angolensis palliatus | reverse complement strand
AACACACACATGTGTAAATGGAGCTAGTGGTTTTAAATGATCAGATAAAAATCAATTTGCTTAGTTATCTTTTGCTAACAACTGTATAAATAGAACAACTGCATTAAGTAATAGTTGACTTGCAGAAGTTAAACAAAATTTCTGATTAAGTGAGGTGTTGGGCTCTTTGGTTTTTAAGCTCTTTTACAAGCTACATAATTCATAATCCTATAATAATAATTGTTGGAAAAAAAGGAATAAAACATTTTCATATACACACGAAGGCCTGCTTACCTGGAGCAGAAGCCGCTGAAGCTACAACTGATAGGAACACTTAAATGATGACTATGAGTTGCTGGAGGGTGAGGATGGAGCAGCTTTAGAATGAGAAATTCCTGAGATCACAGTCTTAGGGGAGCCCCCATACTTTCATGGGCTTTCTCTCCAGAAACCATATCAGTTTATAATGCTGGAGATCAAAGAAGGATCCTCTATGGCTAGCACAGTGGGGAAAGTAACTGATGTAAAATACATATAGAATCTATGACATAAAAACGCCTACTCTCCAGGTTAAAGCACCTTGACAGAGGATGATTGTGTCATAATCGAGGAAGGACATTCTTCCCCATTCCAGCCACCTCCAAACTTTCTGTCTCATCTTGTGGGGCTGGCAATGATCAACAAGTATGGGGCTGCAAGGATATATATTGAGAATACTTTAATCAGAAAAAGAAGCAGGCAGGAGGAAGAAATCTACATAAATAAAGATACATTTGTGAATGTCACAGCCCTGGCACACATACCCACGATAAGACTGAGATATTTAATAGACTTCCTTGGCAGATTATAGAATGCTTCTGTACTGCAACTCATCACCACACAATGTGACTATATTATGGATGATAATACATGGATTTCAGCTGAAAGAACTGCAAGACACAAATTCTCTCTGAGTTTATTATGTACTATTTTATTATTTATATGTTCTATATATTCTTAATTCTCCCTAGTTTTCTTATGTTAACTATGTTAGAACACAAATGGTTACTTACAGGAAGGTAACGTATAAAAAGTTCAAGGAAATTAATGCTGGTGCTGAAGGAGGGAACAATCTAATGTCAGGTTTTAATATTTTCCAAGGTTATAATAATCTCCAGGCAAAGAATCAGGATGTTCAGTTTATTACCACCAACATCATCATCATTATTATCAGTAGTATGATTTTCACACACAGAGTGTCTGCCATTATGTATATTATATATTACATGTCATAAGTTATCTATTTTTTTATTTCTAAACACATAATGTTAGCCCCATTGTGACAAGTTTTAAGTTATTCATCTCTCAGCTTCCAAACTTCACCCTTCTATACTCTACTCTGTGATGCTGCATAGAGTTTTGCAGCGAATTCTGGATAAACTACTACCATGTTAAATGGCTGGATATCTTTCTCCGAATATTAATGCATATTCCCTGTCTTTGTAATAGTCAGTGTAGTAGTGTATGACGAAATTGACATCAGTTTTAGAGTGTTTCATACCTGTTTGCTGCAAACCATATTTTTGTTTTGCCAGAT
>NW_012121043.1:9247273-9328437 GCF_000951035.1 Colobus angolensis palliatus | reverse complement strand
GAGTGCTTTACTTCCAACTATGTGGTCAATTATGGAATAAGTGCAATGTGGTGCTGAGAACAATGTATATTCTGTTGATTTGTGGTGAAGAGTTCTGTAGATGTCTATTAGGTCTGCTTGGGTATAGCCGAACAAAAGCCAGCAGAAACCTCTGCAAACTTAAATGTCTCTGTCTGATAGTTTTGAAGAGAGTAGTGGTTCTCCTAACATGGAGTTTGAGATCTGAGGACAGAAAGACTGCCTCCTCAAGTGGGTCCCTGACCCCTGAGTAGCCTACCTGGGAGGCACCCCTCAGTAGGGGTAGACTGACACCTCACACGGCTGGTTACCCCTCCAAGACGAAGCTTCCAGAGGAACGATCAGGCAGCAATATTTGCTGTTCAGCAACATTAGTTGTTCTACAGCCTCCACTGCTGATTCCCAGGCAAACAGGGTCTGGAGTGGACCTCCTGCAAACTTCAACAGACCTGCAGCTGAGGGTCCTGACTGTTAGAAGGAAAATTAACAAACAGAAAGGACATCCACACCAAAATCTCATCTGTACGTCACCATCATCAAAGACCAACCCCATCTGTACATCACCATCATCAAAGACCAAAGGCAGATAAAACCACAAAGATGGGGAAAAAACAGAGCAGAAAAGTTGAAAATTCTAAAAATCAGAGCGCCTCTCCCCCTCCAAAGGAACACAGCTCCTTGCCAGCAATGGAACAAAACTGGACGGAGAATGCCTTTGACAAATTGAGAGAAGAAAGCTTCAGATGATCAAACCTCTCAGAGCCAAAGGAGGAAGTTTGAACCCATCACAAAGAAGCTAAAAACCTTTGAAAAAGATTAGACGAATGGCTAACTAGAATAACCAGTGTAGAGAAGTCCTTAAATAACCTGATGGAGCTGAAAACCATGGCACAAGAATTACATGATGAACAAGCTTCACTAGCCAATTCGATCAACTGGAAGAAAGGGTATCAGCAATTGAAGATGAAATGAATGAAATAAAGTGAGAGGAGAAGTTTAGAGAAAAAAGAGTAAAAAGAAATGAACAAAGCCTCCAAGAAATGTGGGACTATGTGAAAAGACCAATCTACGTCTGATTGTTGTACCTGAAAGTGACAGGGAGAATGGAACCAAGTTGGAAAACACTTTGCAGGATACTATCCAGGAAAACTTCCCCAACCTCGCAAGGCAGGCCAACATACAAATTCAGGAAATACAGAGAATGCCACAAAGATACTCCTCGAGAAGAGCAACTCCAAGACACATAATTGCCAGATTCACCAAAGTTGAAATGAAGGAAAAACTGTTAAGGGCAGCCTGAGGGAAAGGTCGGATCACTCACAAAGGGAAGCCCATCAGACTAACAGCAGATCTCTCATTAAAAACTCTACCAGCCAGAAGAGAGTGGGGGCCAATATTCCACATTCTTAAAGAAAAGAATTTTCAACCCAGAATTTCATATCCAGTCAAACTAAGCTTGATAAGTGAAGGAGAAATAAAATCCTTTACAGATAAGCAAATGCTGAGAGATTTTGTCACTACCAGGCCTGCCCTACAAGAGCTCCTGAAGGAAGCATTAAACATGTAAAGGAACAGCCAGTAGCAGCCACTGCATAAACATGCCAAATTGTAAAGACCATCAATGCTAGGAAGAAAGCGCATCAACTAATGAGCAAAATAACCAGCTAACATCATAATGACAGGGTCAAATTAACACATAACAGTATTAATCTTAAATGTAAATGGACTAAGTGCTCCAATTAAAATACATAGACTGGCAAACTGGATAAAGAGTCAAGACCCATCAGTGTGCTGTGTTCAGGAGACTCATCTCACATGCAGAGACACATGTAGGCTCAAAATAAAGGGATGGAAGAAGATCTACCAAGCAAATGGAAAACAAAAAAATGAAGGGGTTGCAATCATAGTCTCTGATAAAACAGAGTTTAAACCAACAAAGATAAAAAGAGATAAAGAAGGTCATTACATAATGGTAAAGGGATCAATTCAACAAGAAGAGCTAACTATCCTAAATATATATGCACCCAATACAGGAGCACCCAGATTCATAAAGCAAGTCCTTAGAGATCTACAAAGAGACTTAGACTCCCACACAATAATTATGGGAGACTTTAACACTCCACTGTTAGTATCAGACAGATCAACAAGACAGAAAGTTAACAAGGATATCCAGGAATATCCAGGAATGCACCAAACAGACCTAATAGAGGTATTTTTTTAGGGAGATGGGAAACTCTGAAAATCTAAAAGGTAAGTTAAAAATAGCTTATATAAACCAAACCTCTTGTATTCTTAATTTATTATATCTTTGAGTCAACTATTATCTGTAAAAAATATGGCCCCATCCCACAGAAAAACAGTTAAATTACAAAACATCCTTTCATATAATGCACACAGGCAGTATGTTTGGTTAGAATAACTTAATTTAATCAATGTCATTTGCCCGTATTCTATATAGGCAAGAGAACAAGCAAGCAGCCTATATGAGACCCTGCATCCTTTCACACTGAGAAGAGCTGGACAGCTAATTAAAAGAATGGAGAGGTCTTTTGAGGGTCTGTGAGCAGTCACAGCTTTTCCATTTTATCATGGAGGCCAATCTCCTAATTAGTGCTCGCTGAATAAAACTGTTTCCTCTCATTTCTTCTCAGACTCTGCTTTGCTGATGGCAAGTTTTGTTCATGACATACATTGGAACATGCTCATTTAACTGCTCTTAGTGGTCTATTAATTTCTCCAATGTTAGAAGTTGAGTATATCTTATTTTTGAATCAACTACTGCTTAGCATAAAAGTTTGCAGTTAGATTCTATACACATTAGTTGAAATCTTGCTTTATTTTCTTTCTTTGCACAATTACTGAGCAAAAAGGAAGCTGCAAGGTAACATAATTTACTAAAGTATTTAATTTTAAAGAATAAAAAGTATGTTCTAAAGAAAATATTATGTTACATAGTATCTGGCCTGCAATCTATTCTCAGGTCATTTTGGCTGATTGACAAGGCAAATCCTTGCCCAAGAATACAGTCAGTTAACATGTTAATTGTTAGTGTATATACCAAAATAATGTTCACATTTGAGCATATCTTTCCATGTGTAACTCTTTGTATTTACATTTGAAAGTATCCCTCTGTCTCAAATTAATTATACAAATTCATCATAATCACAGTTTAGAATTTGAGTTAAAGTTTTAGTAATTTATGGCTATTATTCAAAAGAGAAAACATAACAAGTGTTGGTGAGGATGTGAAGAAAAGGGAGCCACGGTATGATGTTGGTGAAAATGTAAATTATTGTAGCCATTATAAGAAACAGTAGAGAGGTTCCGAAAACAAACAACAAACAAACAAACAAACAAAAAACAGAACTACATATGATTCAGAAATCTCATTACTGGGTATATATAGAAAGGAAATGAAATCGGTATGTTGAAGAGCTACTTGAAATCCTGTATTTATGGTTACTCTATTCACAGTAGCCAACACATGAAATTAACCTGTGTTCATCCAATGAACAAATAAATAAAATGTGGTATATAAACAATAAAGTACTATTCAGTCATTAAAAAATAGAATTTTGTCATTTGCAACAATGTAGATGAAACTGTAGGACATAGAGTTAAGCGGAATAACCAAGACATGGAATGACCAATGCCACATGTTCTCATTAATATGCAAAATCTAAAACAATTACTCTCATAGAAGTAATAAATAGAACAGTAACTACCAGAGACTAGGGAGGGACAGGTAGGGGAGATGCAAGAGGATGGATAATGGGTACAAAGTTACAATTAAAAAGAAAGAATAAGTGTTCATTATTAGTGCACAGTAGGGTGATTATAGTAAAAATAAGGTATTTTATGTCTCAAACAGCTAAAAGAGTAGATTCTGTATGTTTCTACAACAAAGAAATGATAAGTGTTTGAAATGATAGATGTGTGACTTTTAACATTTGATCATTAGAAGATATATATATATCTCCATATATCAAATTATAACCCATAAATATGTATAACTATAATGTGTCAATTAAAAATAAATGTATGTGCTCTGTTCATTCATTTTCATACTGTATTTCTATAAAAATGGGATCAAATATACATTTTATTTTCACAATTGGATTTTTAGCTTAAAATGTAACTATTTTCCAGATTAATAACCTTAGAACTAAATCATTTTGGAATATTAAGCATCTTTTAATTATATTTTTCTCTTTGATATAAAACCTACTTCAGTATACCTACTAGAAACTGCAACTTCTTATTAGTACTACATTTCCTTCACAAATTCATAGAAGCAAAATTTCTAGGTCAAAGTGTTTTAAAATTTAATAGATATTACCAGACTTCATAAAGATTATCAATTTATATTTTTATACATTTCTATAATATACCTCATATATATATATTATATATATAGTTGTATATGCCAGGATGCTCCTGTCTTTTCAGATTTTGGGAATGGTGGTTTGCTCTATGACCTCGGTTCTTGAATGGATCCAGAAACAGTAAGTTTTTCTTCTAAGAACAGGAAATTGTAAGCGCTCTACGTTTGAAAACTGAGACTAGAAATCAGCACATTTATTTATGAGGTGAAAATAAAAATAGTTAATGTCAGGAAGGTAACTGTAATAAGGCAGTAAACCATAGAAGCAAAAAGGAATTGTATTTAATTGGTCGCTTATAATGTGGACAGATTTCACCAATGATTTATCTGCTTTATGTTTCATTCTGTTTACTGGCAAAATTATAAACGCAGACTAGTTAATATCCAGAGTCCAGTGTTCCTTAAAGCGTTATTTTTATATCCTTAGAAATCTGAAGGAGATTAAATGGAGAGTATCATAAATAATCTTATATAAATATATATATTTTCTGAATTGTGCTTAACACTCACTACTCAAGGGTTTTATTATTAAATTTGATTTAAAATATTTATTTCCCATTTGATTTATTGAATCAGGAAATGTAATTAAAACATTCGGAAGTGTGTTTAACATAATATATTGTCAGCTCATAAGTTCACTCCTTTACCTTGACATTTATCTTTTTGTGTATATTTCAAAATAACTTTCTATGTTTAAAAATCTGACATTTAAAGTAAGCTCAATGTAAGCAAATAATATTTTAGAGAATTCTATAAATCTGGTGGTTCCAATCACATCTATTATCTATTGGCTTTTACTAACAGATTGAAAGTAATTAGTGGAGTGTTCTTTTCTTAAATAGCTAAACATTAAGCATTTAGCTCCAATTGTATCTTTTATGTGATAAGCGCATAATGAATTTCTTTTCAAGGACAAGGCTTAGTGAAAATGAAAACTAAATGTCATAAATGTAATTAAAAATTATAATTAAACCCAATTCAAATTTGTTTTTTAAAAATACAGTGTCTTATATAAAATAATTATATTTGGTATAGAAACTATTTTCAGAATCACTTTGGATTTGTTATGATGTAATAGTTATCAGGTATAGTTTAATATCAAAGGTTTACTTCCACAATTCTAAAATTCCTTGTCTTTCATTCCCAACATTATGTAGCTATTAGAAACAAGAGATTTTTGATAGTAAAATACTTAGGAAAAAATAATGTGTTAAAATTTCTTTATTTTTACTTATTCTTATTTCTTCATTATATTTTTTCTAGACCTGATTAGTTCTATAGAATAGAATCTTCTTCTTCTCCATTGTGTTACTGAAGAAAGGATCCATTGTTTTGTTTAGGCTTAGTAATTTATACTGTTTTCCTCATGGCTAAGTTTGTAAATGAATACAAATATTTTGTGGGCTTCTTTCCTAGAGAAGGGAAATTGATTCCTTGCTTCATGATTACACTGAGCCTGGGTTGTCTTCCATAGTAATCTGGCACATAGAGATGGAAAGAAATAAATCTTAGGGCCTTTCAGTTCAATAAGTGACCACTAAATTATTTAATCAGGCTGTTAATATATTCTTGGAATTTTTGAGTGATGGCATCTGCATCATGTCCATTAAGAGACTATTATATTTTGTCTAAACTACTTTAAGTATCATTTAGTTTGTTTACACATATAAGACATAGGCCATTATTTTTATGTTTATTTTGTTTTATCACTATCCAAACTCTGGAAAATGCTAGCTGCTTTGTTACAGAGACCGTGGTCAAACTTTAGCCTCTTTGGGGGCCAATTACTTTTACACTGTTTATAAACCTATTGAATTCAATCAACACATTTATGAAACCATGAATCATCACAGAACTGGGTGAGTCAGACTCAAATTCTATTTTCACTAGGCTAATGAGTTTCAGATGATTTCATTCTAGAGAAATGTAGAAGTATCCGGAATTTGTGGTGTCTCATGCAAAGCTATACAAGAACAATTCCTTCTGATAAGCTATGTGAGGCACACTGTTGAAATTCAGGAGAGTTATGCAAGATCTATTCTGAACATGATAAGATTAATTTCAAAATCTATGATGTGATTACCCCATATATAATCTAACAAGGATATGTTATAAAGCATAATTTTTTACTTTTGCAGTGCTAGATGTCAAAATATCCATATTTTATGGCTTCTTTTATAATAAACTCAGATATAAAAAATATTTTAGATATTTAGACTATGGCATTTGATATGAAGGTGAAGTACTCATTACAATATTAATTTTAAAATGTAATAATCTCAAGAAAATTTTAAAATTATATGTTTTATCTTCTCCTAGTTTAAACATGTAAAGTTAGTTTTATGTCTTCTTTGAATATGGGGGTTCTAAATTTAACATGTCTTTTTCTTTTCCTAGAAATTAAGCACAAAATAACAAACGCAAACAAAATTTAACTGGAACAAAATGAAACACACAGACAAAATAAAAATATAAACCAAAATATCAAGAAAATGTGGCAGAATAAGAAACATGAATTCAGTAAATAAATTCAGTTATAAGTGAATTCAGTAAAGTTACAGGATACAAAATCTTATAGCATACAGAACTCTGTATTATTTTATTCATTAACAAAGACCTATGCAAAAAAAAAAAAGGGGGGGAATCAAGAAACCAATCATGTTTATCATAGCTACAAAAAAGAGTACCTACAAATAAATTTAATGATGGAGGTGAAAGATTTGTATGCTGAAAACTATAAAACATTTATGAACAAAATTTAAAAAGACACAAATAAATGCAAACATCTCATGTTCATGAACTGGCAGAATAAATGTTACTAAAGTTGCAATACTGCCCAAAGTGATCTACAGATTCAGGACAATCCCTATCAAAATTTCAATGACATTTTTCACAGAAGTGGTTAAAAAAAATTCTCAAATTTATATGAGACTACAATTGTAAAGATCCTGAAATATCCAAAGCAATCTGGAGCAAAAAGAATAAAGCTGGAGGCATTACACTGACTATCATAATCAAAACAGCATGGCACTGGCATTAAAACAGACTCAGAAAAATGGGACAGTATAGAGAGTCCAAAAATACACCCCACATACTGAAGGTCAATTGATTAGGGACAAAGGTTCCAAAACACACAGTGGGAAAAGGACAATCTCATCAATAAAAGGTGTTGGGAAAACTGCATAGCCAAAAGTAAGAGTGAAATTAGACCCTTATCTCATCCTATACAAACACACACACACACAAAAGTCAAAATGGGTTAAAGACTTACAAATAAAACCTGAAAAAGTAAAACTACTAGAGGAAAATAAAGGAGAAAATTTCCATAACATTGGTCTGGACAATGATTTTCTTTTTCATATGATGCTGCAAGCAATGGCAACAACAGCAGAAATAAACAAGCAGGATTACATCAAACTACAAAGATTCTGCACTACCAGGGAAGCAATCAACAGAGGGAAGAAACAACCTAAAAAATGGGAGAAACTATTGACAAACCATATATATGATGAAGGGGTAATATCCAAAATTTATAAGAAACTCAAATAACTCAAAATTAAGAAAACAAAAACCCAATTGAAAAATGGGCAAAGGACCTGAGTAAACATTTTTCCAAAGAAGGCATACAAATAGCCAACAGACATATATGCAATATACATAATATATATAAAACATATGATATATATAAAATATATAACACATTATATATATAATACATATATAAAATATATAATATATAACACAATACATGATATGTAATATATATTATATATAACATATATGATATATAATATATACTATATAACAGTATATAATATATAATATAACGATATAATATATATCATATATAATATATTATACTGTTATGATATATATATTGTTTTGTAACAAAGTCTTGCTCTGTCGCTCAGGCTGGAGTGCAGTGGCGTGATCTTGGCTCACTGCAAACTCCACCTCTTGGGTTCACGCCATTCTCCTGCCTCAGCCTCCTGAGTAGCTGGGACTACAGGCGCCCATCACCATGCCCAGCTAATTTTTTGTATTTTTAGTAGAGACGGGGTTTCACCATGTTAGCCAGGATGGTCTCAGTCTCCTGACCTCGTGATCTGCCTGCCTGGGCCTCCCAACAGACATATATTTTTTAAATGTTCAGCATCACCAATCATCAAGGAAATATAGATTTAAAGCATAATAAAGTATCATTTCACATCTGTTAAAATGGCTGTTATAAAAAGACAAAGAATAAGAAGTTTTGATGAGCACGTGGAAAAAAGGGAATCCTGATACACTGGTGGTTGGATGTAACTTACTACAACCACTACAGAAAACATTATGGAGTCTCCTCAAAACTAAAAATAGAATTATTATATGATCCAATAATCCCACCTCTGGGTATATATGCAAAGGGAATGAAGTTAGTATGTCAAAGAGATATCTGCACTTTCATTTTCATTTCAGCATTATTCATGATAGTAAAGACAGGTAATCAAGCCATGTCTAGCAGCATATGGATTTATAAAGAAAATGTTATATATATGCACAATACATTATATATATGCACAATGTGATATATATATATATGTGCAATGTGATATACACACACACGCACACACATATATATACACACACAATGGAATTCTATTTAGCCTTACCAAAAAAAAAGGTTCTGGCATTTGCAGCAGAATGGATGAACCAGAAAGACGTTAAGTAAAACAGCCAGGCACAGAAAGAAAAGTATAACATGAGTTTACTTATATGTGGCATCAAAAAGTAGAACTCACAAAACCAGAGTAGAATCATGGTTATCAGAGGCTAAGGGGTAGGAGGTTTGAGGAAATGATCGTCAAATAATACAAAATCTTAGTTAGATTAAAGGAATAAGTTCAACCAGTCAGAATGATTATTATTAAAAACTCAAAAAAAAAAAAACCCAGATGCTGGCAAGGATGCAGAGAGAAGGGAACGTTTATATACTTTTGGTGAAAATGTAAATTAATTCAGGCCCTATGGAAAGCTGTTTGTAGATTTCACAGGGAACTAAAACAAAACTATCACTCCACCCAGCAATTCCATTATATTTATTATGGAAAATAAATTGTTCTACAAAAAAGATGCATGTACTTATGTGTTCATCACTGCAGTATTCACAATACTAAAGACGTGGAATCAATTTTTGTGCCCATCGGCAATGGATTGGATTAAAAATAGTGATACATATACATCACAGAATATATGCAGCCTTAAAAAAGAATAAAATTATGTCATTTGCAACAACATGGATGAAGGTGGAGGTTATTATCCTAAGTGGATTAATACAGAAACGGAAAGCCAAATACTTGCAAGTTTTCACTTATAAGTGGGAGATGAACAATGAGTACACAGTGATATAAAGATAGGAACAGTAGTCACGGGGGACTATTAAATGAAGAAGGGAGAAAGGGAGACGTTGGCTGAAAAACTACCTATTGGGTACTATATTAGTCCGTTTTTATGCTGCTGATAAAGACGTACTCAAGACTGGGCAATTTACAAAAGAAAGAGGTTTAACAGACTTACAGTTCCACATGGCTGGGGAGGCCTTATAATCATGGCAGAAGGCAAAGAGGAGCAAGTTACCTCTTACATGGATGGCACCAGGCAGAGTGAGATTGTGCAGGGAAATTCCCGTTTTTAAAACCATCAGATCTCATGAGACTCATTCACTATCACTCGAACTGTGTGAGAAAGACCCGCCCTCGTAATTCAATCACCTCCCATCAGGTTCCTCTCATGACACGTGGGAATTGTGGGAGTTACAATTCAAGATGAGATTTGGGTGGGGACAAGCCAAACCGTATCAGCTACTCTGCTCACTACCTAGATGATGGGATTATCTGTACCCCAATCCTCAGCATCACACAATATACCTATGTAATAAATCTGCACTTATATCCCAGAATTTAGTTTAAATTATTTAATATATACATGCAATACTATTAAAGTCTACTACACTTCTACATATTCTGTTTAAATCCCAAATTTTGTTTCACAATTTGACAGGATCTTTTGTTTTTACTTATAATTATTCATAAAACGTAATTTAATACTTAATAACAGAAACATCTTTTCATTTGAAACCTTTGAAACTGTACAGTAGCATTAGAAAATAGCTTCATGTTTTTTTCATTTCAATAGAGAAAAAATTAGCATTTGTTAGAAATATAAGTCACAAATACAGTTTTTGTGCAACTATATATTCAATAGCGTATTTTCAGTTCTGTCTGGATATGTAATGTAAATCTATAGGTTTTTAGACACATTTGTATGACATATACTTTTGTAGATGCGATATAGGCCAGTATTTCCCAATCATATTTTCTACATGTATCTGTTAACTCTGTTTTTATGAGTACATATTTTTAGATAACGAAAATCTCCAAATATTCTATTTGTAGTTGTTTTAAGTTGCACAATGGTTGCTCAATAAATTTTGAAATTTTTTTGGCTCTAACAAAGCAAATGAAATATAATTTTTACTAAAATTATTTGTTCATAATAAAATGAAATAGGAGAAAATAATGAAATCAATAGATTCTATTTTGACATCTTGCATTATTTTATAATATTTAGTTAAAAACATTATTTTTAGGTACTAAATACAGAATAAGAGAACAAGAGGTAGTGTCTACCACAATTTCTGACAGTAATTTTTGAATAGTAAATAAATAGCATTTTTGTTTTTGTTTGGAGAGAGGGTTTGTCAGCATTTGGTTATTAATATATACATATATTTAAGAGTGTCATTTGATCATTGAACTGAAAGACACTACTTGAAACTCTGTAAAATAATTCCCTAAAGCTGCCTAAAATACTATCTTCAAAGTAGAGATATGGAGTTAATTTCACTTTCTAACATGTCTGTAAGTTAAAAGCCATGAGTATTGTGTGCACATTACCATAAATCAAAGTTGGCTACAACACATTTTAAAGTATAAATTGACATAGTAAATAGTCTTTTTAAAAAACCCTATATTCAATGTTATATTTAAGGATTTGAAAATAAGAGTAAATATCTCACTGAAGAAATTCCTCTTTGATATAAACCTGAAGTTACTTCTTTTCCCTTCACTGCACTGAGACCTTATCTCCTGGGAAGCTCATTCTAAAACTGGAGTCACAATTCCTGTCAACCTTTCATAATAAGTAAGTAGGATCAAACATCTTGTGGAACTATAATCCATTATTTCAATGATTATGAACAGTTTTATTGTCAAGAGAATAGCAGGAAAGTGTTTGCTGGGTTTTTTTTTTTTTAGTATAACAAATTCACAAAGTTACTGCAAGCTTTGGTAGAAAAGAACAAAGAGATATCCTAAATATATCAACTATGAGTGTTTTCTAATTCAATCAGAAGCCTACTCTGCTACTTACTAATAGCATTTTGGAGAATATGTTTTTAACATTAATTTATGGTATATAAAATTTTAAAATCATAAAAATTATCTCTATAAAGCTTAAGCACCAAACTTTTGTGAATTACATCATATTTACTAAATTTTTGAATGCTGTTAAGATAACATCATGATTTCATCCATGCCATGTAGCTTGGAGGTTTCACAGCAATAGCTACATCATTTGAAATTCATGAAGAAGTTTCACTTAGATTCTTCTTTATTTGTTGTGTATGATAGCTACTATTAAATCTAAAATGGGAAGATATTTCCTTCTTTTTAAAATTTCAGGTTGACTAAGATTTTCAAAAAGTTTGCAAGTACACTGTTGCCAGAATATAAATAAGCGGTCATGCTCAAATAGGTTTTTGGAGAATTGTTATGGCATTTATGGATGATAGTTTGGTCCTATATATCAACATATATATGCATAAATAATTTATACAAGAAATTACCCATTCAGGACTTCATCTTACGAATGCACTTTTACATATGCCAAAATAACTGTATATAAGAGTATTTATTAAGGCACTGCTTATGATAGCAAGATTGGAAACACTGCAAATATGCATCAGTTTTAGATACTTAAATGGGTTATACTGTAGTCATACAATGGAATGCTTATGCAGCAATTTAACAGTGAATTTGACATATTTTTATGGGGAAGAAACTCTCCTCAAAGTATGTTAAATATTATAAATTTTGGGTAGTAAATATATGTAAGATAGAGAATAAAATAATATGCAGAATAGGAAACGATATATATATGGAAAGAATTCCTATTATGTGTGTTTTCTAGCAACTATTATTTTCTATTGAGATGAATGAGGCAGCATAGGCAGCGGATGTGCTTTGCAGTCACACCCAGTAAGTTAAGTGAAATATTTCTTCTGTAAGAAAGTTTGGCTGGTGTCCTTCTTTGTAAGATAGGAATAATAATACCTCATTGAACATGCATATATATATGTATGTGTGTGTGTATACATATAAAATGTGGGTATATGCATACATATTATATAAATACCAAAAATATGTGCAAAATATTAAGTTACCATAAATTAATGTAATTAATATACATGATACTAAAATAATTGAAAAATAAGGACATAAAAATATATGGTCAATACACATTTTAATATTCTAAAAAATGTATCATTAAATGATTTTTAGTATAAAAATTAGCGAATCATCATATTCATCCCTGCTGACCAATTTACTGTTTTAGGAAAATAACTACAGTGAAATATATCTTTATGAGGCAGTGCATGCATATATGCCATGAAGCAAGGCATTAAAAAAAATGCCTGGGAACAAGAAAAGACAATTTTATGAATTTAGAAAATTGTTATTTGTATAGTCACTTCATGATTCCTTTTTAAAACTTTTCTGTCACAAAAATGTTAATATAAGTATCTTTTCTAATATTTCTAATATCTATAGTTACATGTATCTATAGATGACTATCTATATATGATGTATATTTTTTCTAATAATTGAATCTCAAATGGCTAAAAAAATCGTTAAGGACCGTTTGCTATAATTTAAATTTCTTCCATCTTCACAACCTCTAAATGGGCCTGCATATGCAAATGCCTTATGTATGTTTTAGTTTTAGTTTCAGAGATGGGGGTGTGTGTGTGTGTGTGTGTGTGTGTGTCTGTGACGGAGAGAGAAAGAGAGAGAGACGCAGAGAGAAATACAGAGACAGGGGTTGAAATAAGACTCCGGGTTCATAAAGACGAGAATGAAGAAATCAAGATAACCTATGCTAAGTGCCAAGTAAAGATTTAAACTGAAATTCATCCCATTTTAGGAATATAAATGGGAAAAAGGTGATCCTTCTTTCATGATTCCCAAAGAAAATGGGAGAGACATGGGCTCCATTAGCAGGTGGAATATCAATAGAATTTCTTTCAAGGGTCAATATATTTTAGTTAATCTATAGATGAATGCTGTTCTTTTTCTATAGTGAATGATTCGAAAAAGAAACAATTTCTTTTTTTTTTTGCCTGATTATTCTCTTCTGATATCACCCAAATAACCAGAAATGTTCAAAAGAACTACTTGTTGACACGCATCTCTATCTCTAAAAATGCTACTTCTATGGTAAGTAGCAGAGGGGATATTTGTGTCATAATATTAATATAAAATTATTTTGAGGTGACACCCACTTTACATTAAAAAAGTTGTGCAAAATTGACCAAAAACATTATTTTTACCCATTTTATGAATTAGGGTTTTAGAATAAAAAAAAAAAACAAACATAGTGATAAAAATTAAAATAAAAAAATGAGGGTTGTTAAAATAATTTATTTCACAAGAATATACATATTTAGCATTTCTGCCATACAAAACATTTTTTGGTGATATTTTTCCAACCATGTGATTTGTATAAAAAAGAATGAGGTTTGTTACATTAAAAGCACTGCAGTGACAAATTGGAAAAACCTGCCTGCTATATTAGCACATTTTTATTAATGTTATCTAACTTGAGAATTTAATTAGCATCACTAGAGAAATTAAATTTGAACATTAACAAAGCAAGAGAAGAGTAGGAGAAAATTAAAAAAATAAAAACCACTTGACAGTTGAACTTAAATTTCTGGGATCAATTTCAAGGTTACCTTAAATAACACATTTAGTGTCCATTTTTCTAAGCTAATATGTCAGAAGAATGATTACCTAATTCATGTTTAATGATAGTATTTTAAAACTCTGATATCATATATTAATTTATACAGTATATATGGTGGTAACATTGTTATTAATACAAAAGTTAGTGAGGCTAAAAATAATAAATACATGTCTGTAAAAATCTGTATGGATTTTTAAAAAATTCTTATGATTCAAAAACTATTATTAGTCAAAACATTTTGTTTAGGCTTCCTCTGACTTATCTATACCATAATATTTATAATATTCATGGATGAATATTAACAAAATAAAGTATGTCAGCAACACATTCATATTTAACCTTAATTGAAAGTGTTTTTACTACCCCAGGTTTTAGTGTCATGATTTTTCATAAATATAAATTTCTTATAAATTACTGATTTTATATATTTCTTTTCATTATCCAATTCACATTTTTTTGGAAAAGCATAAACGTTTTTAATCATTTTAGAATATTTGGAAAGAAAACTGTGTCTGAAAGAACAAAACAAAACAAATACATTGAAAATGATGTAAGCAAAACACTATTTCATCCTATTGAAAAACTTTAATCTGCTTTTGGAGCACAGAATTTCAACAATTTTAATATTTACTGTTGTAAAATTTTATTCATGTGCTAAAATTTTAGCAGTTATAAGAGCTACTCTGGTATTTCTCCCTGATCTTTCCTTAGCTTTTCAATTATATTATTGAAAACTTATTAAATACCCATGATTTCCAGCATTTCGTTGCTTATTTTTGAAACAGTGGAAACTGTACAATAGGAAAACTTGCTTTTTCCTACTGTATATTTACAGTCTTGTTTATTAAAGGTGTCCTGTTTGTAGAAACCCAAATAAAACTAAGGGGCTCTCAAGGCAGATGCTTTTAAGTCAGAGTATCTTGGTCTATCAAATTATTTAGTGAGTATTATGTAAAACATAATTTAAAAACCATTAAGTGTAGTCAAGTTTGAAGAATTCTTAATTGAGATTCATGGCATATATAAAAAAGTTCATGAATTTCAGTACTGCCAGTTTTGTTACATTATTTTAAATATTGCTTATCAGGTGATCAGGTGCTAATGACCTATGATGGTGAAGATCATTTTCATGCTGAAGAAAAAACACACAATGAATAATTTCATAGTGAAATATTAATCATGAGATAAAACCGTATTTCTTTTGAAAAATCAGTAAAATTAGAAGGCAAAATTTTTTAAAAATAACATTCTATTTTAAAGGTTTACATTATGGAGTATAAATGAAATTATTCTTATAATATGAACTGGATCTATAATCAATAAGTATTAGTTAAGTTATTTATAAAGTAAATAATTACAGACATACCTTTAGTTTTCACTTCTTTGTTTTAATTAAAGCATCCTTTAGGTAATGTTATGAGAAGAGATATCTTACTTTCTTAACATAAATATTATTTCAAAAAATCTTTAACTATGGCATTGTTTCTTAAGATTTACAAGGATTGACAGTGTAAAATATTTTAACATCATGGTGCAAAACTCCCTTACTTGAGGCCATCTCAAATTGACTTTCCTTGTTCTAAACTTTTTTTTTCCATCTAACTGAAACTGAAAGAAGAGCTTGGATTGGTAGCCTCTGGGAAGTATTATATAATATTACTACCAGTCTCAGGTCATGAGTCAGTACCAATAGCAGGCCATTTCTTCAGAAAATCATTTGGACTGGGTAGTTCCCTAGCAACAAAGGCCATAGCAACACCAAAGAAGACATCAATAAGGTGAGCCTTCTCAGGGAACTTTGATTGATATTACAGAATCTGTATTGCCTGTGGGAATAAGACTCCTAACAGTGACTATGACCTTTATCACCTTCTTTCTTGATTTTTCTTTGAGTCATTACAGTTGCTTTTCCATGGAGAGGAATCCTATGTCAGTGAGATCTTGAGATGAGGTGTTTACCCTGAGACACAGAAAACGGGAAAATAATGTACAGCAAATGCAGAAATAAGGATTTGCTAGTTCTTATAAGCAAAGGGCTTCATATAGGACTATATACATACTTGCTTCCCATGGACTTTCTGAATTTTCTGTTGGTTGGTTTTAAACCAAGAAAATAAACTAGGTAATACATTTACATTGGTAACTAGTCATTAATTATTAATAACAATTATTTGATTAAATTTAATTTAAAAATAATTGATTTTGAATAGCTTATAAAGGAAAAATACAAACATTACTTGGAGATGAGTTGACTAAGTTAATTTCCAAACTCATTTTACAGTAAATATGTGGCATTTCAAAATATATTATATTTTCACACTTTCCTTCTTGCTTTAGATTAAGAACAAAATCGTAAGTATTCTCTATGATTGAAAATTTGCCAAGCTTTGGGTCTGCAAATCTTATGTGGGAAGTTAGTTAACTTTTATCAATTATGCCACCCCTTTTAGATAAACATTTAAATATAATTCAGATCTACATTATTTTTCAATTGCAAGCAACACTCTCAGTTTCTTCTGTAAGCTATGGAAAGAATATAGCTATTTGTAGTAGAAACTTCTTGGTGACCAACTCAATAGAGTTTCAAATATTTTCCTCACTGTTACTGCATTGTTGTGGTCGAAAAGCTAACTAATTGCTTCCCCATGCTCTCCATGCAATGCACTCTGACCATTAAAATATAACCAGAAGTAGAGTGGATGCTTCTGGTAAAAATGTATGTTTTTCTTGATACAAGAGAATGGTTACTACTGGCACAACCACCACCACACTGCTTATTTCCCCTCTGCTATCATTCTTCTTACATGAAGGTGCAGCAGCAGTCTTGAGTCCCTGAGGCAGAGACACAGGGGCTACCATAATGCTGGCAGTGCTGAGCGCTAACCCAGTATCAACAGTAATTTCTTCTTAACAAGGAAAACAACGTGGAATTTAAGTTTCTCAATCTTTGATGTTCCTCACTTGAGGGTTAAATCTGCCTTACTAGCTCAACATAACTGTTTGGTTTATAAAGAATTATTGTCTTATTTTTTCCTGCATATTTCTTTATTCTTCTCGCATAAATGGTCATTTGAGGAAAGAATTTTAGTTTCCCTTGGTTTTTCTAAAGAGCAATGTACAGGATCAGATGTTTGGCAAACGTAGCAAATAGCTTCATAATAGCTACTCTGTGGCAGGGTTTCTTCATCTCAGCATTATTAACATTCGTTGGTGGAGAAGTCTTTATCTGATGGGGCAGAGGAGCTGTCCTGTGCATTGTAGAATCTTCTTAGGAGCTTCTTGGTATTTACTCACCCTGTGCCAGTAGCATTCCCCTCCCTGGTTTAACAATCACAATGCCTCCAGACACTTTCAAATATACTCTGGGGGAAAAATTACTCAGGTTGAGAACACTGTTCTAAAGCCTTTAGATGAGACAAATTTAAAGTGTGGAAATTCACCTTCATGCTTTTATTATTTAGTTGTGTTTTACATATACTTTCTGTATTGGAGTTATCGTTGCAGTGCATATATTTTAGTTTTATTTATGAAAATGCTTTCAAGAAATGACATGAAGTAAACTTTAAATAAAACTTGCAAAGATTGATGTTGCAAATACTGTAGAGTAAGACTTTGTTTATGTAATGTGAAAACCACAGGTTAAGTTAAAAGGAAACAGTAAAAAAACATAACAAATAGTTGTTGAGCATTACATAACATTCAGAGGTCACAAACTTATAAACTCCAATGGCGTCGATGACCAAATAGGAAAAGGAAGTCTATGAAGCAACTTTAGAATTTCCAAAAAGAGAAATTAGCTGTTGTGTTAAAGGTGAATATATACACTTTATTACAGCTGCAGGTATTTAAATTCGAAGAGTTGTAAACATTTGACAAGTAAAAGAAAAGGTAAGCTTAGACATATCGGCTGCTGTTTTGCAACCCCTAAATAAATTTGTCTACAGTGGACCAAATCATTTCATGTTCCGCCACTGGATGAATCAGCATAAAACCTCAACCTTCCAGATTGTCTCTGAGTTGGCTCACCTCACCTGCACATTCAATATATTTAAATTGTGTTTTAAACTTAGTACCAGGACAAGGACTTTTTTTTACATACTCAGCTGTGTTTTGGTCAGAGACAGGCAAAAATTCTTAAACCAACCCCACTATTATTCTACTCCACTTCAAAGAAAATTAAGATACTTATCTGGCAGATGATTGAAAGCAACTGAGAGAGATGATTGCTTGAGGCCAGGAGTTTGAGACCAGCCTGGGAAACGCGCATAATGAGATCCTTTATCTAAAAATAACTTAAAAAATAGCCAAGCAAGGTGGTGTGGGCCTGTAATCCTAGCTACTCAGGAGGCGGAAATGGGAAGACTGCCCTAGCTCAGGAATTTGAAGCTGCAGTGAGCAGTGGTGATGCCACTGCACGCCAGCCTCGGTGACAGAGCAAGACTCTGTTTCTAAAAACAAATAAATAAAGTGATCGTTGGTTATCCATTTTTTCTTCGAACACTTAAAAATTATCCATTATCTCTTTGGAACCTGTAACTACGTCGGATTCTGAGATTACAAAGAATAATGATAAATATTTTTGGCCTTAAGGCTCTCATTATCAAGTAAAAGTGATTAATAGAGATAATTGTATTATGTGATATTATATGATAATAGTGGAAATATTCCTAAAAATGATAAGAATTTGGTAAAAACTATCTCATTCTTTCATTCATTTTTGTTTATTTGTTCAAGTGCACATAGTGTTATTAGTTGTAAGAAGCTCATTCAGAGGTCAAAAAAGATACAAAATGATATGGAGATAAATTCTGACATAAAACCATTTTGGAAATCAACAAGATTTTGTGAAAAATAAATTCCCCTTTATAACTCACTTAAGCAAATAATATTAACCATAAACAACTCAACTTGAACAATATGGACACCTTTCAATTTTATTATTATGCAAAGTCATGGTTTTAAAACAACTAAGATCAATGTAACTCAGTGATGTGGTTAGCTTCCTTGTCTATCTTCATCCATTATCAGGGCAAACTTATAAGGATAAGTTAATGACTTTAATTTAAACATTAAATTAAATTAATGTTATTAATAATTAATATTAAATTAATTAAATTCTATTAAAATCTGACTTCGAACAGGAATAGGCAAATATAACACTGCACAGGACAGAAGTGCATTTTAGACATTTAAGCTTCTATTTTACTATTTGCAAATCAACCAGATTGGTTCTTCTGCTATGGACTCTAAGATCCTTATTGTTGAAAGATCATTGGAGCCACAGCTTTTCTTTCCTTATTTGTTTTATTGGTATAGCTTCTGTTGAGTCCAAGAAAATAAGCAGTGTTCCCCTATATTTTGGATGCCATCATTGCAGACATTCTTGGTGCCCAATCCGTATCTCTTTTTTTTTTTGAGGCAGAGTCTCGCTCTGTCGCCCGGACTGGAGTGCAGTGGCCAGATCTCAGCTCACTGCAAGCTCCGCCTCCTGGGTTTACACCATTCTCCTGCCTCAGCCTCCCGAGTAGCTGGGACTACAGGCGCCCGCCACCTCGCCTGGCTAGTTTTTGTATTTTTAGTAGAGACGGGTTTTCACCGTGTTAGCCAGGATGGTCTCGATCTCCTGACCTCGTGATCCGCCCGTCTCGGCCTCCCAAAGTGCTGGGATTACAGGCTTGAGCCACCACGCCCGGCCCCGTATCTCTTTAGAATTCACTATTCCAGTGCCTTCCTGTATTTGGGGGAAATATATCCCAACTTTTTCCCTTATTTAGGTAGAATAATTTTGAAGCATCTTATACACGTCTGCCAAATGTTCACATTAAGGTAAAGCTTCAGTTACATATGGCGGTGATCTGTTAATAACATACACTTCATTGGCTTTGTTCCCTTCCCTGATGCCTTCCCAAAGTCCCGTTAGTGCTCACTGAAGTCTCCATTCAAATAAATTCTTTGATTCAGGAATTTGATATAAGTAAAGATACAATACTTTATTATTTTGTAAGAAAATATGAGCATTTCATTAAACCTACATTGTATTTTTCTACATGAAAATCATAGCTTATAAATTATAATTTATAAAGTGATTCTGAGTGATGATTACTTGTAAATCTTGCATTTTGGGATGGAAATAAAGTAATAATAATAATAGTAAAATATTCAGCTAACATGACCACAAAGAAACACATTAAAGTGTCGTAAGTGGTAAACAATAATTTAAGCATCCATAAAAGAAGAGGAAACTTCTGAATGGAGTGTCCAGAAATCAGGGAAAATATTAAATCATTACTTTATTCAATATTTGTTTAATATTTCATATGAGTCAGGTACAAAGGAGGTGTGAATAAAAAGATGATATATAATGAAATCATTTTTCTCTTTTATGTGTGTCACAAACTGGCAACTTTGTTTCAGGATGCACATACACACATTTAAAAATATTTTTATGATTCGTTTAACAGAAATCACTCATTTGACAAGTTAAAGAGAAAGCGACAGGGCAGAGCAGAGACACAGGAATAAGAAAGGGACAAAGAGTAACTTTATAATTTATCAAGATAAGAAATTCAGCATCTCATTTTTGAACTACAACCAAAGCACTAAGATGACTTTTTAACTTATAAGTCAAAAGACCTGCTAGCATTTTCAAAGAGTCATGGGACTGCAGAGAAGATAAATTTGTTGTTGTTTGTTTATTTTTCAAAATAAAGAGTAATATGGATCTTGGATATTTTACCATCACTAATCACATAAACCTGCAAAAACTGAATGTAAGAAAAAGACAGAGCCCTCTCTAGTGAATTTCACAGCAAGACTGGCTAATTTATATCTCCTCTAACAACGTTGAAATTTGAAAGAGAAAGAGGTAGCTGAATATAAAACAAAGCTGGAATCAGTAGGTAGGAAAACACCAGTGTGATAAGTGAATCTTACAATTTTCAGTGATTTAATTAAGCATGAATAGAATTCCTTTTAGAACAAGTTGTATAAACCAGGTAAAACTATTTGAAACCTGAAAGTTCAGGTTTCAAATAATTAACTAATCTTAGATGTATTTCATTAAGACTGGCCATGGTATTTCTGGATCCCCAAAGTTCTCAGACCTATCAAAATGGAACACATTAAATCAGAACTATTAAATCTTTTAGTGACATTTAATTTCTCTTCATGATTTGGGCAGTTCTTATTTTATACCTCTGATCAGATATCATCAAATGTAGTAATTCCAGCTATTCTTTTGTTTTAAACTTTGGCTTATTTAGTTTTAAAATACTAATAATAGGATCATTCAGAGTTGTTTTCTTGGATATTAGATATGCTTTAAAATTAGATAAAGTTCTCAGCCAAAAATAGTAATAATAAAGATTATTATTATAACAATGCATATTTGCTAGGATTTAATATCTTCAAAGCACTCCATGACATAATTAGAAACTATACACTTTGTGATAGTTCAGTAGAACATTTCTTGGTATAATTTAAGGTATTACAATTTTTAAAAGCTTTGCATCTTTTACACTGACCTCCTCTTTAATTTTGTTATTTTCTTTGGCAGTTCCTGTTTATTTATTGATAGATAACCTCTAGTCAGAATGTATATCTCATAATAAAGAGAAATTACCTGCAGTAGGGAATATGAAAGCATCTCAAATATTTATAATGTCCTTCGGTTGCTTTGCAATATTTTAAAGTTTCGTATGTTTTTAGATTTTAGGTGTTGTGACATACGTTCACACAATGAGATATCTAAAATGGTGTGTTTGTCCATAATGACGCCATCACGTAAACTCCAAAAAGGGCAAAGTGGATTAGAGGTGCAACAATGAGTTCTATGTATTAAAATTCATCAAAAATTATTTGCTTTAAACCTATTTTAATAGAGAAGTCAACCCTCAGAAGACTTCTGAGGCTTTTGCATTTAAATGTCAAGTCAGGCTGCTAACTGCAAGTTTGTGTGGGCATTTGGGAATTTAACTGAACAACTCAAGTGAGTAAACAGCCTCAGTATTGACTGATAATGAATGTAACTGAAAAAAAGTAAGAGGAGGGAACCCCTACATACCTTTTGTCTTTAATGGCGTGATTGAGTGACAGGATTGCACATTGTCATAATAACACCAATGCTGCCCTGTAGTCATTGACCTCAATCCAAACACACCATAAGGAACCGCATTTTCAGAGAAGTTGTTGATTGTACCATTAGTTATTTTCAAGGCTTGTTAGTTCAAATACTGTTGACTGCCTTTAGATAGGCTGCTTGGCTTCCTGACAGTGTCCTTAACTTATTTTTATTTTTATTTTTTACTAGATAGGCATTCTTTATTAAGGTGAAAAATTCATTCAGGTTTTACTTCTCTAATCAGGATCAGTCAATATTCCTTAAAACTGAGAGAGTAAAATGATGTTACCGTACTGCATGTTTCAAGTTGTATTATGGGGTGTGTATGTGTGTGTGTATAGAGGGAGAGAGGAGAGAGAGAGGAAATATAGCCAATTAAATCTATAATTTGTACCATGACTTTGGTTCTAAGAAATAGTGTGTGTTTAAGAAACATATTTTAATACAGTATGAAAACATGGTATCAATAGTTGAAGTTTTTGTTTTAGAGTTTTGTTATTTTGAGAATTTTTACACCTACAAAAATATTAAACACTTGTATATCCTTCTCACAGATTCACAGATTGTTAACAATTTACCAGATTTTTCTACATTTTGTCTCTATCCACATATTATCTATTCTTCTTGCTGAAAAATTTGAGAATAAGTTTCATACTTTAGAATACTTCACTGTTAAATTCTTTAGAATACATTCCTCCATTACCCTTCTACTATGATCATTCCCAAGAAATGTACCACTATAAATATATATAATTGTCCCCTATATAGTAAAAAAAGTATGCATTTATACATACACACATGTATTTATTTATTTTAATTTTTAAGTTCTGCAGTACTTGTGCAGCATGTGTAGGTTTGTTACATAGGTAAACGTGTGCCATGGATATTTTTCTTTTTAAATGTTATTTATGACAATGACAACATTTTAGAGTCTGGGACATTTACCTTATTGATGATATAGGTAACCTTATTTTATTGTTTTGGCATTAGAGTCAGGATGCACACAGACACACAGACACACACACACACACACACACACACGTTTTATAAAAGAGTACCCTATACAAAGTGTGGATTTTCCATTGCATCACATCAGAGGGGACATGAATATCACAAAGTTCCTAGTACTGGCATGCTAATTTTGATCACTTGTTCAAGGTGATATCCACTGATGTCTCAATTTGAAGATATCATTTTACTCTTACAATTAATATGTGATTTATAGATGGTGATATTGAGTCATTTTATCTAAGTTTTCACATTTATTTGCATAGAGCTGCTAAAACTTTTTATTCCATTTGTAAATTTTAATCGCTAAAAAGTATTAACATTATAAGTTTTCCTCACTCCACTCACTTAAATGCGTCTAATAAATTCTGATATGTAGTTTCCCCCTTTTATTTTTTGCTAGAAATTCTGAAATTTCAGTTTATAGTTACATTTCGTTTAGGAGTAACTTAGTAAAGATATCACAAATTTCAAAGAGAAAGAATTGTTTTTCTTTTGTTACCAATATAGAGTTTATGGCCTTGTGATCAGATAATGTTATTTTCACTGTTTACATTTATAGAACTTGCTTAGGATTTTCTTGGGTGACAGAATGTCTGTTCAGTTTTTAGGACTGATTCAGATGCAATTGATTGAAACACAAGAAATGAAAGTATTTAAAATAAGATGAGGAGAAAATGAGCAAGATGGTGTATGTACACATGAGAGATTTATCATTTTCCCTCCAGGAAGAGGGATGCTTATATAGATGGTATTAATAGGATTATAAGAATATGACTGTCTCCTGGATATGAAGTTCTTTTGAAGTTCTGACACAAGGTTTCTATCTGTTCTCATGGTGTTATTTATCTATAACATATGGAAAACACATTTTTACAATGAATGTGACAAAGTTTTGTCCTCACCTTGTATGAGCCCATATCTAGAATAGGAATAACGTAACCAAAGAATATGGTTAATGCCTCTGTTATGCCAGAATATGTAGATGCCAGATTTTTGTCATGTAAATGTCATAATACTAAGGTCATACCTAAATATAGAATTGATGGGATTGACCAAATTTTTGTATAGTTCTCAAACACTTTGGCTCTAATGTATTTGGTTGTTTTTATAGTGAAAAACAGAATAGTTGAAAAATGATTTCAGAGACTGAAAGAAAAACAGGGGATAATAATATACATTCCAATCAATATAATATATTCTTAGCAACCAGGTATTTTGGTAATCTATTTCTGAAATGGTAAGCTTCACTATGGCATTGTCAAACAATCTGGCCTCTCAAATCTGAATACATGATAGTTTAAAAAATAACAATTTTTAACGAAGTCATTGATATCAAAAATGAGCAACAACAGAGTTTTTGGTATCATGAGGCCGTTCAGGTTAATTATTCATGAATAATGTGCTTTGCCAAGTGATATAAATAATTCAAGCCATGTGGATGCCCAGAAACTTTAGTATATCTGATTAGCCAACATTCATGAAAAGCATATGCTTTACTGTTAGTTTTACTGATTTTGTAAATTCACTTTAAATAATAACAGTGTCTCATGCTTATAACATTTTCTTCCAAAATGACATAGGCTATTACTTCTGAGAAAGCAAACGGCACTGTGCCATCTGCAATGCAAATAGCATAACTATCCTAACAAATTTAAACACATTTCATATTAATAAATTAATTAAAATATAATTCATTTAAAAATTAATAAATTGATACTGTTTATTCAGGGTCTTTACTTGCATTTAACAGATCACAGGGCTGTGATCTGTTTCCAAGAGACATGTGTTTCTACTATGCAACAATTATTAATGAGTTGAAATTAGAATGTTGTTTAATGATAAAAAATAAATAAAAAGTTGTATCTTTATATAAAATATACTGATTTAATAATATAGACAAAGTCTTCAAATTCACTAGTACTGGTAACACCACATTTTTAGTCACAGAAAGATAATTTAAATATGATCAATATAAATTATTCAAGAAAAAAGTACAATGTGGAAGACCAGCTCCTCCTTTGGAACTGGGTAGATAAGTCCGTCACTTTAGCATTTCCCACATGATATCCAAGGCTCCATAAGTCTGAAATCAATTTTACAACATGGTAATATTCTTGACAGCACAATTGTTTGGGGAATACCCTTACTGAAACTTTGGTCACACTTATTCAATATGGTTCATCTCTGTCAGAGAATCTCGACCTTTCTGGGGAAATTTCTTTGAATCATTTCCCCAAAGCCATGAGATCACAAGTGTAAGGATGAGAGTTATATTCTTCTAAGTAAGCAGTGAGTGAAAGGACCTTGGGTGGCCCCGTTGTCTGCTTAATCTACCAACTAATTGCATAGGGGATTTTAGATAAAGTGAGAAGTTTATGTAACCAGTAACTTAGAGATTTGTATGGATGATTTGAACACTGGGAGATCAGTTTGTGTTGGGGAACTTTACACGAAGTAAAAAAGACAGTAGGAAATACAAAGTATTATTCATACTCTTCAGTTGTAGAGGGTAAAAAGGAGATTTAATAATCAAGTTTATGTAACAATGTGTATGTAATTGTTTAACACATATACATGAAAACAAGAGAAAATATAGGATCTGAGAATACAGTTCAGATGTCAGCTTGGTCTCTGCCTGGGCAACATCATAGTAACTGTGTTCTATGTGCAAGTAGGGATTACATTATAAAATTGTCAGTATTAAAATATATTATGAATGTATAAGACTTAACATATTTCCTGGCATGTATTAGGTCTTCAACAAATAGCAGCTTTGTTTATAAAATACTTGTTTGATGAACACATTCATCCTTCAGCCCACAAACTTTCATTCAATCATTAAGAGAGACCTTCCAAGGCCGGGCGCGGTGGTTCACGTCTGTAATGGGAGGCCGAGGTGGGCGGATCACGAGCTCAGAAGATCGAGACCATCCTGGCTAACACGGTGAAACCCCGTCTCTATTAAAAATACAAAAAATTAGCCGGGCGTGGTGGCGGCGCCTGTAGCCCCAGCTACTCGGGAGGCTGAGGCAGGAGAATGGCGTGAACCCGGGAGGCGGAGCTTGCAGTGAGCCGAGATGGCGCCACTGCACTCCAGACTGGGCGACAGTGCGAGACTCCGTCTCAAAAAAAAAAGACCTTTCAAGTATCGCATACTCATTAGGCATTGGAGATGCGGCAGTGTATAAGACAGATTACCTCTGCTCTATGAATTTAGAATTAACGAAAGAGAGACATTTTAAAAAATACTAACAAAATAATATTTCCACAACTAAAAAAAGTCTTATGAGAAAACGCTGAGGGAAGAGAGGGATCAACTTGGAAAAGGCTTCAGAACCTCCGAGACCAAATTCATTTCATTTGAACTGACTGATAATTAAGACATTTTGTTATTAAAATCTCTGAGCCTTGAAAAATACATTTTTGTAAGTCATATATTCAAGAACAAGTTTTATACAATACACACTGTATTGGGGGGTGTTATTTAAAAAATTGACTGTTTCTGTTAGCTGTTTATGATCCCAAGATTGAATAGATAAATCTTTACGAAAACACCTTGATTTTGTTTCTGTCGTTGTTTTGTGAGGCTGTCAGTAGTTGTCTCATTGGCAGTGAATTTACATGGCTAAGTTCTTCGAGGAAAGGTTTTGGCAAAGAAAAGCAAATAAAAGATTTAACTTGATCTTCACAATAATGTGAAAAAAACATTGTGTTTCCAAGATAGGCTAACTAGAGAAGAGGAGTTGAAGGACTAGAATTTGAAGAAATGGACAGTAAGGGAGCTAACACTTTGTGGAGGTGAAAAGGAGAAATTCTGGGGGTGCATTGTGGTGAGAAGTCAATTTTGAAAAGCGGTGATATGTGCTTTAGAGCCAAAGTTATTTCAGATTATGTGTGGTACTTATCCCTGTGCCTCACCAAACCTTCTATTAAGACTATAATGAAAGTTCTGTGGCTCTTGTTCAGGTTAATAAAAAGGAAAAGGTATGCCACTCAGGATAGAGTATGGGTTAGACCACAACCATAAGAGATGAAATAGTGACCAAGGATCAAACTAGTAGAGGTGGGATTGTGGTGAGCAAAGTGACTAGAGCAATGTAACTCCCTTCTACCCGCCTTCAAAGCCCCAGGAACATTATGAAGTGAAGAAATGAGAATGGGTTCTCAAATAGTTTATTAAGATGTTAGAGGTAAAGATAGCCATGAAAGATTTGAGCACATGGAGATATTTGAGATATAAATGACCTTAAAAGCATTTACTTGTGCTGAAAATAATTTTTAATATGAAAATATTTATTGAATAAGCATAACAATATATAAGGCACCACATGAGATACATATTTGTGTTAAGGACTAAAACAAATTTCATTGTCCAGTGAGGCAGAAGTATTCTCTCTTTTTCTCTCTCTCTTTCACACACACACATATTCACAACACAGATTTTCTCAAAAAACTTCTAAAATTAAGAAAACATGAGAAGATTTCCTCTTGACTTTTTAATAGGCTTTAGTTTTTAGAGCAATTTTAATTTCATAGTAATGTGGAACAAAAGGTGCAGAGATTTCCCATATAACTCATAGCCCCCATATGAACAGCCTCTCCACTTATCAACGTTTCTCAGTAGAGTGCTACATTTGTTACAATTGATGAACCTACAATGATATATTATTATCACCCAGAGTCCATATTTTACAGTAAGATTTTCTCCTATGCATTTTATAAGCTTGGATAAATGTATGATGACATGTATTCACTGTTACAGTTTTATACAGAGTAGTTTCACCACGCTGTAAATCCTCTGTGCTTTATCTATTCATCCCTCTCTCCCCACAACCCCTAGCAACCACTGAAATCTTTATTGTTGCCATAGTTTTGCCTTTTCCAGAATGTTATACAGTTGAAATCAAACAGTGTGTAGCCTTTTCAAATTAGCTTCATTTACTCAGTAATATGCACATACATTTTCTTCCTGTCTTTTCAAGGGTTCATACTGATATAGTAGTTAAGAAGAAATTACTTAGACAGATAGTAAGGGCATGGGAGACCTCGGTAAGGCTGTTCTTTTTAATAAAATTATTTGTCTTTATAACAAAGAGCAGCCTATAAAATCGAGCTGCAGACATAGATACTAGCAGTTGTGCCAATCATGTTCAAGACGGTGACTTCATCTTCCCTTTTCTTTGTCAGCCATGTGTACAGTGGGAAGCACATGAGATGGTGCCAATCAACTCTGATATCCATTGGCATAATAAGGTTAGGGTGGGGTGACAGCCTTCCCCAGGCACTATGTAGACGTCATAACTAATCATGAGCCCTATGTAAATCAGACACCACCTCTTCAAACTGTATATAAAACTCGGCACATTTGCGCCAGCCAGTCCTTTATTCTGCTCAGAGACCCTCTTTGGGGCTTTTTCAACACGAAGAAGCTTTTTATCTCCCTCTTCTTCTTTTTCTATTAAACTTCCCACTCCAAAACCTACTCCTCATGTGTGTCTGTGTCCTGAATTTCTTCTCAATCAAGTCCAAGAGACACGGTATATACCCCAAACAATGGAGCCGTTTTAATAGCTTACTTTCTTTTAGTGCTGAATAACATACCATTGTCTAGATAAAACTAGAGTGTAGTCATCTGTCTATTATTAAAGGATATCTGATTATTCTTTGATGTCTTTTTATAAATAAATTCTGCATAATATTTGTACATTTTCATAGTGTGTATGTGATATTTTGTTTCATCCAAAGAATGTGTAATGATCAAATCAGAGGATTCAGGATATTTATCACATCAAGTACTTACCATTTCTATGTTTTGGGGAACATTTCAACTCCTCTCTTCTAACTACTTTGAAATATACAGTTCATTGTTAAATTCACCCTATTCTGCTACTGAACATTAGAAATTACCTTTTCTCTCTAACTGTAGGTTTGTATCCATTAACTCACTTCTTTTTGTCCCCACTTTCCCCTTCACCTCCACACTCCCATCTCAGTTTCTAGTAACTATCATTCTATACTCTACCTTCATGAGATTAACAATTTTTAGCTCCTGCATATGAGTAACAGCATGCCATATTTGTCTTCCTGTGTCTAGTATATTTCACTTAATGTAATAATCTATAGTGCCATCCATGTTGCTTCACATGAGCCTAAATAACCAAAGCCATCACGAGCAAAAAGAACAAAGCTGGAGGCATCATATTGCCTCACTTCAAAATATATTACAAAGCTAGCACAACCAAAATAGCATGCTATTGATATAAAAACAGACACATAGACCCATAAAACAAAATAGAAAACTGAGAAATAAATCCACATATTTACAAGCAAATGATTTTCAATAAAGGCTCTGAAAATATATATTGGGAATAGGACACACTCTTCAATAAATAGTGGTGAAAAAAACTGTGCATTGATATGGAGAAGAATGATACCTGACCCCTTATCACTCACCATGTACAAAAACCACCTCCAAATATATTACAGACCTAAAGATAAGACCCAAAACTATAAAACTAGTAGAGTAAACCTTAGGAGAAATAACACAGGATGTTGGTCTAGACAAAGGTTTCATGACTAAGATCTCAAAAGCACAGATAACAAAAACAAAAATAGACAAATGGAACTATATGAAATGAAAAGCTTGTGTGTAGTAAAGGAAATTATCAACAGAGTGAAGAGACAACCAACTGAATGGGGGAAAATATCTGCAAAGTATTCCTCTGACAAGGGACAAACATCCGGAATATACAAGAAACTCAAACAATTCAACAGAAGACAAAAACATAAACAAAAACCTCTAATAATCCCATTTAAAAGTTTTATAAGTGAGCAAAGAAAATGAATAGATATTTCCCAAAAGAGGATATACAAGTAGCCAACAGATATATGAAAAATGGTCAACATCACTAATCATCAGAAAAATTAAAAGCAAAACCACAATGATATCATCTTCCCCAGTTAGAATGGCTATTATTTAAAAGACAAACCATAATAGATGCAGATAAGGATGTGTAGAAAAAGAAACTTTCATCCAAAGGAAAGGAAATCAGTATATCAAAGAGATACCTACACCCCCATGTTTATTGCAACACTTTTCACAATAACAATGATATGGAATCAACCTGTGTCAATCAATAGATAAACAGATAAATACAATGAGGTGTACATACACAGTGGAATAGTATTCAGCTGTAAAAAGAATAAAATTCTTTGATGATGCCTTTCACTAGAGTTTTGTAGTTTCTCTCCTGTAGATCTTACATGTATTTTCTTAGATTTATGCCTATTTCATTATTTTGGGTTCTAATGCAAATGGCATTGTAATTTAATTTAAAATTCCACTTGTTTATGTTGCAGTACAGGAAAGTGATTGACTTCCATGTGTTAACCTTGTATCCTGCAAACCTTGCTATAACTTCTTATTAGTTCCAGGAAACTCGTTTTGCTGATTTTTTTTTTCTAGGTAGAAAATCACGTCATCTGTGATCAAAGATATTTTTATTTCCTTTTTCCTAGTTAATATACCTTCTTTTGTATCTTATGCTCTGTTAACTAAGACTTTTAGTACCATGGTTGTCAAGTTTCTAGTTTCTCACTACTAAGTGTGATGGTAGCTGTAGGCTTTTTGCAGATGTTCTTTATCACATTGACAATATTTTTCTCTATTTCTAGTGTGCTGAGATTTTTATCATTAAGGGATATTTGATTTTGTCACATGCTTTTTCTTCATTGATTAATAAGATCATGGGAATTTTCTTCTTTGTTGTGCTGATGTAATAGAATACAATAATTAAATTTCAAATACTGAACAAGCCAGACACACCTGGACTAAATACCTCTTTATCATTGTGTATAATTTGCATATACATTGTTGGACTCAATTTGCTAATATTTTGTTAGAGATTTTTTGTATCTGTGTTCATGAGAGAAACTGATTGATAGTTTTCTTATAATGTCTTTGCTTGATTTTGTTATTTTTCTGCTTGTATATTGCAAACCATATACTAAAAATATAGTGACAGTGTGGACCTTGTATTAATTATTTTCCCATTTGCCTCAAGAATACTCACTGGCAGTTCTTGTGGCTCTAGTGTTTACCCAAGATAGCTGTGCCACAACAGAGCTCCCTTTTCTTATTATTTCAGCACTTCCCTAGTATATCAACTTTAGAAACAAAAGACATTATCCTATTTATAGAATTCTGTTTTTAGTAGTGGTATTTCCATTTACAAGAGATAGTAATTCTTGATTATTGAAGATGTGAAAGCCCAGAAAATATAGCATTCCTATACATAATGTCAACATCATTCTTGAGCAGTTGTTGGCTGAAGATTCATTTGCTGAATCTGATTTTTCCAAAATCAATAATTCTAATGTTAATTCTGTTAAGAAATAACTTCAAGAATAATTTTAATATTTTATTTTCAAATTGAAAATCAGATTTGTTTCAGCCTCAAAATGTGTGTTTATATAAAATTTTAAAAGTGCTGACTGGGCACAGTAGCTCATGTCTGTAATCCCAAAACTTTGGGAGGCCAAGGTGGGTGGTTCACAGGTCAGGAAATCAAGACCATCCTGGCTAACATGGTGAAACTCCGTCTCCGCTAAAAATACAAAAAATTAGTCGGGCGTGACGTCAGGCGCCTCTAGTCTCAGCCACTCAGGAGGCTGAGGCAGGAGAATGGCGTGAACCCTGGAGGCAGAGCTTGCAGTGAGTGGAGATTGTACCACTGCACTCCAGCCTGGGCGACAGAGGAAGACTCCCTCTCAAAAATAAATAAATAAATAAATAAACAAACAAACAAACAAATAAATAAATGCTGGCAGTGAGCTGAACTTTCTGTTTCTAAACAAGAAAAGGGTTAATCCCTTTTCCCAGTTTCTTTGATACGTTGGCATCCAGAGCTTTTATGATCTGGGAGGGATCCTGGTTAGCTATAGCATATGCCACTCCTGTGAGCATGTCTTCATATGCAAATGAATGAATCAAGAGTTCATACATTCCAACCTCCTTCTGTATTGAGTTTTTACACTCTCAACCATATTCCTTTGCCCTAATTTCTTCCTCACTGGATTCCATGACAGATGACTAGGGACAGTCCTTCTACTTCAAAACCTACTGAATTTATTTGAACTAACCAACTGTAAGTTTGCTTAGACCGCTTACTCTGCCTCGGCTATTTCTTACCACAGGAAAACATAATGAAGGCACTCTCACATCTCCCCACTCTTTCTCTGTCTGGGACTAACCTCAGTGTTCTGTTGTATGGCCCCGGATGGTGTGATGAAGCCTGATGTCCTCTTTTTGGAAACTGTAAATAATAAACCTGTCAGTGGCAAATATCTCCTGCTCTGTTTACATCACCATACCTGAATAATAAATTCTGCATTTTAAAGCGAACCTATTTTATACAGATTAATAAAGAAAAAATCATCTGACTACAGTATTTCACTGTTCCAGACCAATCAACTGATCCTCATTGCTGTTAGAAGCAATACAAAAGAGTATATATAAATAAGGTGTAAAATTATACACTGGTTATCAGTCAAAAGAAAGATAGCGGAGAAAAGGAAAATAAAGGGTAATTTATTTCATTTGAATCAAAGTGACACTTTAGCATGATTTTAAAATTACGGCCATTTTTGTCTATAAGCATTTTGGTGAAAAGAATAAAAAATGTGCAAGTGTTGGTCTCTATGGGTTTAGAGATTGAATGTGAATGGTTTATTTCCCATATTAATTAGAACATAGGCTGGAGGAGTGCTATGGGGAAATGCTGATGCAGAAATCTGATTCTGGATGCTGAGGAGAGCAAGATATTTAGAAAATGGGAACAGTTAATTAAAATTAAAACTATTATTTGAACAAAGGCACTATGACATGAAAAAGTAAGGCTACTAACAATGAGTGCTTAAAATATCTTAGGTAAAAATTACTTTTTGTGATGAAGCAAAATCATTGCTAAAAATATTTATATTATGCATTTGTCATTTTTTAAAACTTTTTTTAGTGAATAAGTTAATATTGAACTAATGACCTATAGTAAGGGAAATTCTAAATACAGATATAACATAAAGAGACAGTTCTTAAGACCAAGATCAACAAAATCAGAGAAAAAGAATTCTCATTCAGTTCATCTGTTTATGATGTTTAAAAATATTGCTAATCCATGACTGAGAACACCTAAGTTGTGGAAGAATTACTGATTTTCTTTCAAATGTAGTTTTAAAGGGATATGAAATGTTTCCTTCAAAACTATCTTTCCATAAAGATTATTGTGATCATAAAGCAATTTCTGTGAGTAAAATATTTTAAATACTCCAATATTGCCATAGACATTTATTGAAAAATAAAGAGAATTGTCTCTGTTTCATAGCAGTGCACACATTGCATATCTTGGTTGCCTAGTATTTTGTGAAGAATTCTCAACACTAAAGGAAGCAAACAAAATCATTAATATTGGTCTTAAATATTAAATACATTATTCAAAAGCTAACTCTGACCACATTAGTAAGAGTACACTTTAACATTTACTCTTGGCACTTTTTTTTTTTTTTAACTGGGGACATAACATTTTTCATCATGAGAATCTATAGAAATCACATGAACTATAGAGTTTAAATGGAGTAATATGTCCTGAAGTTTCTCACTATTAAGCCTGCCTCTCAAAATTTATTAATTAATTTTGAGAGAGTTATTTTGAGGTAAGAAGTATTCTTCCAGTTGAAGTTTTTTCTCAATTGAAGGGTTTGTAGTCTCACACCCCTCAAGGAATGAAGTCGTGGACCACAGCAGCAGGTGTTACAACTCCATTAGAGAAACGCGCAGACCTAAAGAGCCTACCGTGGCAAGATTTACTTAAGTGAAAGCAAACATAAAGCAAAAGCAATGGTAAAGTTTCCACAGGGTGGAAGTGGACCAAGAAGCGTTGCTGTTTCTGGCTTGGGTGTCTTATGCTTATATCCCCTTCTGGCTCCTCCCCTTTTCTTTTTTCTGCTCTATAGGATTAGTTTATTTTCTGTCCGCTTGTGGGTTGGCAGGCCTGATTGGTTAAAAACATCAGGCAGCAGTGAGAGCTTAAACTCCCAATATGATTGGTTGAAGTATTGTGTCCAGAATTGGTTCCTTCTGGTGGGTTCTTGGTCTCACTCACCTCAAGAATGAAGCCGTGGACTCTCGCAGTGAGTGTTACGGTTCTTAAAGATGGTGTGTCTGGAATTTGTTCCTTCAGATGTTCAGATGTCTCCGGAGTTTCTTCCTTCTGGTGGAATCGTGGTCTTATGCTGACTTCAGGAGTGAAGCTGCAGACCTTCACAGTAAGTGTTATCACTCTTAAAGGGGGTGTGTCTGGAGTTGTTTGTTCCTCCCTGCGGGTTTGTGGTCTCACTGACTTCAGGGGTGAAGCTGACTTCAGGAGTGAAGCTGCAGACTTTTGCAGTGAGTGTTACAGCTCAAAAAGTTGGAGCGTCCAGAGTTGTTCCTTCCTCCTGGTGGGTTTGTGGTCTCGCTGACTTCAGGAGTGAAGCTGCAGGTCTCCCTGGCTTCCGGAGTGAAGCTGCAGACCTTCTCAGTGAGTGTTATAGCTCATAAAGGTAGCGTGGACCCAAAAAGGGAGCAGCAGAAAGATTCATTATGAAGAATGAAAGAACAAAACTTCCATGGCATGGAAGGGGACTCAAGCAGGTTGCCACTGATGGCTCGGGTGGCCAGCTTTTATTCCCTTATTTGGCCCTGCCCACGTCCTGCTGATTGGTCCATTTTACAGAGCACTGATTGGCCCATTTTACAGAGTGCCAATTGGTCCATTTTTAGGGAGTGCTGATTGGTGCATTTACAAACCTTTAGCTAGACACAGAGTGCTGATTGGTGCATTTTTATAGAGTGCTGATTAGTGCATTTACAATCTTTTAGCTGGACAGAAAAGTTCTCCAAGTCCCCACCTCATTAGCTAGACACAGTGTTGATTGGTGTGTTTACAAACCTTTAGCTAGACACAGAGCACTGATTGGTGCATTTACAATCCTTTAGCTAGACACAAAAGTTCTCCAAGTTCCCACTAGATTAGCTAGACACAGAGCACTGATTGGTGCATTTACAATCCTTTAGCTAGACAGAAAAGTTTCCCAAGTCCCCACCCAACACAGAAGCCCAACTGGCTTCACCTCTCAGTGTCAATCCCTTACTTTGCAGTTATGACTCATTTTGGCTTAGGGGAAAGTCCCCTTTGATTGGTTGAGGTTTCAATCCCTTAGCTTGCAGCTCTGACTCATTTTGGCTTAGGGGAAAATCCCCTTAGGGAAGTCCCTATTAACCCAGGAACTCCAGCCAACTTAGCCACTAGCCCCTCAATTTAGCCTATTTTAATTTTCTCTTCTTCTAAAAAAAAGATCATAGAGGTATCTTTCTCCTAAGTTTCTTGTTAAGTTTAAAGGGAAAATAAAATGTAAAGTACCAAATAGCTAATTCTGTTTGAGCTCTGTATTAGACTGTTTTTGGCATTGCTGTAAAAAAATACCTTCTTTGGCATCACCTTCTAGGGAGACATTAGGAAGCTTACAATAATGGCAGAAGGCAAAGCAGAAGTAGGCACTTCACAAGGCAAAAGCAGGAGAAAGAGAGAGAGACTCAATGGGAGGTGTCATTCTCTTTTAAATGACTAGATCACATGAGAATTCACTCACTATTGCAAGGACAGCAACAAGGGAATGGTGCTAAACCATTCAAAATAAATCTGCCCCTATGACCCAATCACCTCCCTCCAGGGCCCACCTCCAACATTGAGGAATACATTTCAACATTAGATTTGCATGGGTACAATTATCCAGACTATATCATTTTGCCCCTGGAACCCCAACCTCATGTTCTTTTTACATTGCAAAAAACAATCATGACCTCCCAATACTCTTCCAAAGTCTTAACTCATTCCAGGATTAACTCAAAAGTTGAAAGTTCAAAGTTTATTCTAAGAAAAGACACGTCCTTTCCACTTTTGAGCCTGTACAATTGAACACAAGTTAATTACACCCAAGATACAACGGAGATACTGCCATTGTGTAAACATTTCCATTCCAAAAGGGAGAAGTTTGCCAAAAGAAAGGGGCTACATGCCCCATGCAAGTTTGAAACCAAACAGGGCAGTCATTAAATCTTAAGCCTCCAAAATAGTCTCATTTCACTCCATATCCCGAATCCAGGTCAAACTGGTGCCAGAAGGGGGATCCCAAAGCCTTGGACAGCTCTGTCCCTGTGGCATTTTCAAGCTAAGATTGTAAGCTTGTAAGTTGCTGGTGGCTCTACCATTCTGGGGTCAGAGAAGAGGACAGTGGTCCCCTTCTCACAGCTCCACTAGGCAGTGCCCCAGTGGGGACTCTCTGTGGAGGCTCCAACTCATTTTCCCTTTACACTGCCCTAGTAGAGGTTCTGTTTGGGAGCTGCACTGCTGTAACAGGCTCTCCCTGGGCACCCAGGCTTTTTAGTAGATCTTCTGCAATCTAGGAGGCTCCCAAGACTCAACTCTTGCACTGTGTGCGCCTGTAGACTTAACACCACATGGAAACCACCAATGCCTATGGCTTGCACCCTGTAGAGCTGTGGCCCAACCTGTACCTGGCTGCCTTTGAGTCAAGGCTGAACCCAGAGCAGCCCAGATATGGGGAGCAGTGTCCCAAGGCTGTGCAGGGCAGTGAGGCCCTGGAACTGGCCAGAAATCATTCTTCTTTCTTAGACTTCTGGGTATGTGATAGGAGAGGCTACTGAAAAGTTCTCTGAAATTCCTTTGAGTCCTTTCTCCCATTGTCTTGGCTGTCTGCACTTGTCTGCTTTGTTAGTTATGCAAATTTTTCTAGCAAGTGGTTCCTCAGCAAATTGCTTGAATTCTTCTCCTGAAAATGGGCTTTTCTTTTCTATCACATGACCAGGCTGCAAATTTTCCACCTTTTATATCCCACTTCCCCTTTAAATAAAGTTCCAACTTTAGGTCGTTTATTTGCTCACACATCTAAGCATAGGCTGTGAGAAGCAGTTTTGTTAAATCTTGAACACTTTACTGCTTAGAAGTTTATGCTGCCAGATACCACAGGTAATCACTCTCAAGTTCAAACTCCCACATATCCCTAGGGCATCAACAGAATGTAACCAAGTTCTTTGTTAAGGCATGCGTGAGCTTTATTCTAGTTCCCAATAAGCTCTTCATTTTCATCTGAGACCTACTCAGCCTGGACTTCACTGTCCATATTACTGTCAGCATTTTGTTCACAACAATGTAACCAGCCTCTTAACCAGTCCTAACTTCCCTCTGCTTCCTACCTTCTCCCAAGTCCTCCAAACTTTTCCAACCTCTGTCTATAATATGGTTTGGCTCTGTGTTGCCACTCAAGTCTCATGTCAAATTATAATCCCTAGTGTCAGGGGAGGGACCCGGTGGGAGGCAATTGGATTGTGGAGGCAGATTTTCCCCATGATTTTCTCATGATCGTGAGTGAGTTCTCTTGAGATCTGATGGTTGAAAAATGTGGCACTTCCACCCTCTCTCACCCTCACTCTCTCTCTTTCTCTGCCATGTAAGATGTACCTTGCTTCCCCTTTGCCTTCTGCCATGATTATAAGTCTCCTGAGACCTCCCAAGCCATGTGGAACTGTGGGTCATTAAACCTCTTTTTTTAAATAAATTACCCAGTCTCAGTTAGTTTTTTATAGCAGTGTGAAAATAAACTAAAACAGCCTATTATTCAGTTCCAAAGTCGCCTTCACATTTTCGGTTATCTTTATAATAACACCCAACTCCTGGTACCAATTTTCTGTATTAGGCTTCTCTTACATTTCTGCTATAAAGAATTATCTGAGACAGGGCAATTTATAAAGAAAGGAGGCTTAATTGGCCCAAGGCTCTGCAGGATTTACAGGAAGCATAGTTTCAGCATCAGCTTCTGGGGTGTCCTCAGGAAGCTTACAATCATGGTGGAAGGCAAAGTAGGTGCTGGCATATCACATAGCAAAAGCAGATGCAAAAGAAAGAAAAAGTCAGAGGGGAGGTGCCACACACTTTTTAGTGACCAGACCTCTTGAGAATTTACTCACTGTTACGGGATAGCACCAAGAGGATGGTGCTAAAACATTCATGAAAATTCTGCCCCCATGACCTAGGCACCTCCCACCAGGCCTCACCTCCAACATTGGAAATTATCTTCAACATGAGATTTAGGTCACCCTGTGCCACCATGTTTCTTCTTTAAAATGAGAGTATGCCAAAACCAGGTAGTAAAAGGAGTCCTAGCTGAGGTCGGTCTAACAGTAGGTACAAAGGGTTCCCACAGAACTATACAGTATTTATTTCTCTAGTATCTGAGTAGCTATTGTGTAAAGTTAATTTAGCTGCTAATATAAACATCACATTGCTTTGCTAACCTGTGGAAGAAAAGTCATAATGGTTGGCAAGTCCTAAAATTGTATTCCCTACCCCATGCAACTTGCAAATCAAATCAATATTGTATCTCAGGTGGAAGGATAGAGATAAGCAATGCTATCCATGAGACTTAAATAATGTAGAATTGGTTGTCTCAATCTTACTGTCATTTAACTCATCATTCTGGCTCCAAATAAAGACAGATGGATACTGGAAAATTATGGTGGTCTAGAATCAAGTTAATAAATAGTTATTACCAAATGTAGTTGTTGACTGGATTTGGTAAACTTACCAAATTAGAGAAAATCAAAGATGCTCTACAGGGAAATGCAAATCAAAACCACAATGAGATATAACCTCATACCTGTTAGGAAGCCTATTATAAAAGAGAGAGAGTGAAAAAGACAGAGAGAGAGGTCACAAGAGGGAGATAGAGAGAGGGAGAGTGCAAGAAGGAGAGAGAGGGTGGGATAGAGAAGTGTTGGCAAATACATAGAAAAATTGGAATACTTGTATACTGCTGGTGAAAATGAGAAATAGTGCAGACACTATGGAAAACAATATGGAACCTTCTCAAAAGGTAAAAATGAGGCTATCATATGATCCAGCAATCTAAATTCTAAGTATTCATCCTACAGAATTAAAATCAGGGTCTTTGTTATCTTCCTGTAAGGCATCAGTGCAACATAGTACAAACATTGCTTTTCACTGCCCTTATTTATCATTTCCTCTGTACATTGCAAATCCCTAAATTATCAAAGGTGTCAGTGCTTTTTCCTCTACTTTAGGAATGGGTCTTTAGTACTGATAAGGCAGTTAGTGACCTATACCCTCCAAATTCATTTACCACCTGCTTTTCAGACCATTCCTAGACAACTATTAGGCCATTATTAGACAACTCAAACATACGACAGTTTAAGTTGTCTAATATTCAATGCTGAGATGTAATTAGGAATTCAAAATCATTGTTGGAGAAGAGCATGAAGCAAATCAAGATTGTGTAGGGGAGCAATCTTGCTGCATTGTAGATATGACAAAAGTCTTTAACAACTAATGCAGAGCTTTAGAGAAAAGGCTGCCTGATTCGAGGAGTCCTTCACTGGGGCTTGCTTAGTTATGGCTAACTGGCTATCGTCAGTGAGAAGAGTGAGCCATCAACTTTTTTTTTTTTAACTTTTCATTTTTGTGGTTGCAGGATGGTGTATATATTTAGAGGGTATATGAGATATTCTGATACAGACATGCAATACATAATAATTACATCATGGAAAATGAGGTATTCATCCTCTTAAGCATTTATCCATTGTGTTACAAACAATCCAGTTACACTCTTTTAGTTATGTTAAATGTGCAATTTGGTTATTTTGTGTAGTCACTCTGTTGTGCTAGCAAATACTAGGTCTTATTAATCTTTTGTAACTTTTTTTTAATCCATTAACCATCCCCAACCCTTCAGCCTCTGATAACCATCCTTCTACTCTCTGTGTCCATGAATTTAATTGTTTTGATTTTTAGCTCCCTCAAATAAGTGAGAACATGCGATATTTGTCTTTCTGTGCCTGGCTTATTTTACTTAATGTAATTACCTCCAGTTCCATCCATGCTGTTGCAAATGACAAGATTCTTGCTTTTTTTGACAGCTGAACAGTACTCCATTGGGTGTAAGTATTGCTTTTTAAAATCCATTTATCTGCTGCTGGACACTTAGGATGCTTCCAAAGCTTCACTATTATGAAACATGCTACAACAAACATGGAAGTGAAGATACCTCTTTAATACAATTTCCTTTCTTTGGAGTATATACCCAGCAGTGGGATGGCTGGATCATATGGTAGTTCAATTTTTAGTTTTCAGAGGAACCTGCAAACCATTTTCTATAGTGGTTTCTATAGTGGTTTTACTAATGTACATTCTCACTAACAGTGTATGAATACTCCCTTTCTACATATTGTCTTTATGTCTTTTGTTATTGCATTTTGGATACAAGCCATTTTAACTGGGGTGAGAAGATATCTCATTGTAGTTTTGATTTGCATTTCTCTGATGATCAATGATGTCAAGCACTATTTCACATGCTGTTTGTCACCTGTATGTCTCCTTTTTAAGAAGTGTCTATTCAAATATTTTGACTACTTTTTAATCAAGTTATTAGATATTTTTATATAGAGTTATTTGAGCCCCTTATATATTCTCGCTTTAATCCCATGTCAGATGAGTAGTTTGCAAATATTTTCTCCCTTTCTGTGGGTTGTCTCTCTCTTTACTTCATTGATTATTTCCATTGTTTCCTTTGCTATGAAAGAGGTTTTTTTTTTTTTTTCTTCTGAGACAGAGTTTCACTCCATCACCCAGGCTGGAATTCAGTGATGCAATCTAGGCTCACTACAACCTCTGCCTCTCAGGTTCAAGCTATTCTCATGCTTCAGCCTCTGTAGTAGCTGGAGTTACAGGTGTGTGCCTGGTTAATTTTTGTATTTTTAGTAGAGACAGGGTTTTGCCATGTTGGCTAGGCTGATCTCGAACTCTTGACCTCATGTGATCCACCCATCTGGGCTTCCCAAAGTGTTGGGGTTACAAGTGTGAGCACTGCGCCTGGCCATGTAAAGAAACTTTCTAACTTGACATGATCCTATTTCTCCATTTTTAAATTTTTTTTGGAATGCCTGTGCTTGTTGGGTATTACTCAAAAAATTTGCCCAGATCAATGTGCAGAGTATTCCCAGAGTTTTCTGATAGTAGTTTCATGGTGTGGGGTCTTAAATTTAAGTCTTTAATCCATTTTGATTTGATTTTTGTATATGGTAAGAGATAGGAACCTAGTTTTAATCTTCTGCATTTGAATATACAGTTTTCCCAGCACCATTTATTGAAGAGACTTTCCTTTACCCAGTGTATATTCTTGACTCCCTTGGCAGAAAAGAGTTCACTCTAGGTGTGTGTGTTTGTTTCTGTGTTCTCTATTCTGTTCCATGGGTCTTTGTGTCTGTTTTTATGCCACTACCATGCTGTTTTGGTTACTGCAGCTCTGTAGTTTAATTTGAAGTCAGGTGTGACTGCTGGTGGGCATGTAAATCAGCAAGACCTAATATTTTCCATACAGAAAATAGTATGGAGATTTCTTGAAGAACTAAAAATAGATGTGCTATTTGTTCTAGCAATTCCATTACTTGCTATCTACCCAAAAGAAAGAAATCATTATACTAAAAAGATATCTGCATACATATGTTCATCACAGAGCAATTCACAATTGCCAAGATATGGAATCTGTCTAAGTGCCCATCGACTGACGTGTGGATAAAGAAAATGTGGTATATGTACACCATGGAATAATATTCAGTCACAAAAAAATAATAAAATAATACCATTTGCAGCAATTTTTATAGAACTGGAGGCCATTATCTAAGTGAAATAATTCAGGAATGGAAAACCAAATGCTGCATGCTCTCACTTGTTAAGTAGGAGCTAAGCTATGGGTATGCAAAGGCATATAGAGTGGTATAACTGACTTTGGAGTGGGAGGTTGGGATGGGAGTGAGGGATAAAGCGCTCCCTATTGGGGAACAATGTGTGCACTACTGTGGTAGTGGCTATACTAATAGAATTCCCAGTGGGATATATCGTATCCCACTACACAATTCATCCATGTAACCAAAAACTACTTGAACCCCTAAAGCTATTGAAAGACAAAAAAATAGCTGATATGTGACAAAAAAAGTTTTTAGACGTTTCTTTGAAAATTTGACCTTGAGGATCCAGTATGTTATTATTAAACAACTTCAATAAAGTAACAATTCTTATTCTTGTATTAATACTAAGTAATACTGTTTGGAAGGCATTAAGAAATTAACACAATAAAATGGTGCATAAAATTACATTTGGCTTTACAAAGTTCACATTTAAATTTATGGAGATGGTGGGAGGGCAGTAAAAATTTGCATACACAGATACGAAAAGTCACCAATAATTGTTTATAGTCAAGATAGGACCTAAAGGAGAGAGAAGATCATATTTGGTATTTGTTCTTGGAAATAGAATTAGAATAACAAAAAAGGAAACCCAAGAGGATGAGACAGCTGAGATGGTTTTTGAAGTGTAATTTCTGGATTCAGGGATAGCAGAATGAGAGCAAATCTGCTAGTAAAATAACACAAACAGAATGAAAAGCAAGGTGAGATTGGCAAACATAGTTCAGGTCGCCTCTATGGATAGGGTCATGTTCATGTGGGAGGAATGATTAATAGAAAGTAAATTACAGCCAAAATTTGGAAGCAATTGACTCTGAGAGTAAAAATATATATATATATATCTTGTTTTTGACTGGCAGGAGTTTGTTTTGAGAGCAGAGAAGTCATTGAACTTTTTCTTCAACACAATGTCTTACTTATGTGACACTCCACAAATTTGCCTTCTAAACTGAGTAACAGTACAGTGAACTATAATTATACAAGTTAAAATTGTGAAGTATTCTTCAACTCCAGTCTAACCTTAACATAAACATGTAATAATTTACAAAAGCTTGACTATTTTACGTATTAATATTTTCACCACACCGTTAAACCAAATAATAGTGTTGTTTGAACAATTACTATTATCTACTTTATTTCCTTTCGTTTTGTTTCTCTCTGTCTCAAAACATCATTCGCCCTGTCACTTTTTTTTTCTTTTTTGAGATGGAGTTTCACTCTCGTAGCCCAGGCTGGAGTGCAAGGGCTTGATCTCGGCTCACTGCAGCCTCCGCCTCTTGGGTTCAAGCTATTCTGCTTCAGCCTCCTGAGTAGCTGGGTTTATGGGTGCCTGCCACCATGCCTAGCTAATTTTTTTGTATTTTTAATGGAGACAGGGTTTTGCCATGTTGGCCAGGTTGGTCTCCAACTCCTGACTTCAAGTGGTTCACCTGCCTCAGCCTCCTGAAGTTCTGGGATAGGCATGAGCCACTGCACCCTGGCTCCCTGTCACTTTTAATCATCTTCCTAAAACACAGTAAAAATCCTCATAAGTAACTAAGTGCCAAACATTACTTTTTCCCTAAAGTTTTTCTAGTCTAATAATTGTTGCATAATTTTGTAAAATGATTAATTTCAATTCATACCGGCTTCCCATAGTTATTTTTCTAAAAGGTATATTTGGCAATGTGATTCTGTATGCAGAATCCATTAATACTTCCTTATAGCCAATAGTCTGGATCTTATATAAACATCAGCTCTTCATACTTCTCCAGTATTCACCTCACATTGCTTTCATCTTAGTTCGTTTCCTGAAGCATTTTACCTTGTTTCAGAACTTCACGTTATTACACTTTCTACTTCTAGTGTTTTCTTATTTCAAAGAGAGACATACAATTCTTTTTGTTAAATTTCTGTTGAATTTTATTACTCTGTGAAAACTGTATTGTTTCCTTTAGAGCAGTATGCTATTTTTTCTTTAGTATCACTCAAGAGTTTTGAATATGCTTTTTATTACTTATTATGTAACTTAACTTGATATAATTCTCTCTCCATAAAGTATCCAAACTCTTAGAAAAAGACTTTACATTTCTGATCATTTTGCTTTAAACCTGTAGCAAAATTAATGCCTCATGATAGATGTTAAATAAATGGTAAATAATTCCTATAATCAACTAATTTGTTAGGACACATACTAAACACTTCTACGTAGAATATTTTTTCCTAGAATTTTTTATTCTGTTTACCCTGCTAAGAAGTCATCCTTCCACCATTTTGTCTGGTTAATTCTGTTTGTCCTTCAGGGCTTGGACAAAGTTGCTGCCACTTCGATGCTTTTGCTTAAGACAAAGTGTGATTTTTAGATGCCTAGCTCTCATAACACGCATGCATGTACATCTTCATCAGAACTGTAACACACAACTATGTCTTTCTTTCTTCTCACTGTAAGATTTTGTGGGAAGGGTTTCGTCTTACTCATGTTTATGTCTTCAAGGTCAAGCTTTGCACCTATTACATAGTAAGAGCTCTGCATATTCATTATATGGATGAAATCTATATACCTACAATGTGCCTTCCCCATAGTTCCATGTGTAAAAATGTATCTCAGATAAAAACTTGTTTAGATGACCTTCTTTAACTCCTTAAATAACATTAATCTTTAGCTTCTCAGTACATTTTATATAGGTACAGGGCTAGATTCCATATTTGTGGGTCCTAGAGGTCATATATATAATTGAAGAGTCAACTTTCGTAACACTACCTTAAAATATTGAAAAGGGTCATGAAGGTATGAAGCCATGAGAGTTTCATGGGAAATTTCATCTTTCTGACATAAGTGATATAAAGTTCTAGATTTTTTTCCATTTTGATACTTAAATGTTACCATAACAGTTCCTTTGTTTTTCTTTTCCTGAAAGTAAAGTTTACAAAAATCTTTTTTGGTCTCTACCATTAGTAATAAAGGTGCTGAACATTTTTTCAAGTGATCTCTTTTTCTAAGCTGCAGTTCCAAAGAGCCAATCAATAGACATAATACATGTGTCCTTATCAAATAAGCATATTGTATCAGTAGGTATCTCCAACCTCAGCTATCCCTCATGCCACAAATATTTTCTTCCTATGATCCACAGGCTCATTAAGAATAGACCCAAAGTTGTCTTTTGTGTTCCTAACTATCATTACGGCATACAACCCCATGACTCTTCATCTTCATCACCCAACCTGCCCCCTATCAAATAAACACATGCTACTGTTTTTGTAGTTGACTTGTTTTAGCTCTTATCTCCATCAAATGAGGAAACCCTTTTCTGTAACATTAACTTTGATGCCACCTCTGACATTCATAGCTGGTCTCACCAATTTTGAGAATTAACACATTAGAGAAACCTGAGAGCTGCCTGATGGGAAATACATTCTCAATCTCATGCATGTAAATCTACTTACCAAGATCCAGTTTAATAGGTATTCCTAATACACTAAGCATTGTGCTAGGCCTTATGGAATAAAAGAAGCTTAAAAAACTGCCTAAACCGTAAAGGAGTTCTCATATTAGGAGAAGAAATATTTATGCAAAATAGTTTCAATAAACTGTTATAAATGTATGTGTAAAAGGTTTCAGAGAGTGTAGTGATAGCAAAAAGAAAAAAAGTGATACATAACATAATGGGAGAATACTGGAAATGTTCAAAGGAAGGCTGAAGTAAAGAATTCATATTTAAATTAAGCTCAGTAAGTCCATGCCCTTCAATGCATGTGAGCATATTTAGACCAAAAAAAAAAAAAAAAAAGGAAACATCTGACAGCATGACTTGCTAGGAAGCTACGTATAACTCACAATTGCCAGCCTTTAGGAAGTAAAAGGTTAGTGGTGGACAATGAACCTGAGCAAGCAGACAATCACAAAACTGCCTGGGCCTGCCATGCATGAAAAGGAGCTTGGACTTCATAAACAGAAGATGATAATAAATCACAATAACACCTATCATGTTTTATTGCCTAAAATGTGTTAAATAGTATGCTACCCACTTAATAATTTCATTTCATTTAATCTCTTTTTTTTAACTGTTATTCTAAGCTCATGGGCACATGCACAGTTTTGTTATATCGGTAAACTTGTGGCACAAGGGTTTGTTTTACAGATTATTTCACCACTCAGATCTTAAGCCTAGTATCCATTAGTTATTTTTCCTGATTCTCTCCTTCTTCCCACTTTCCACCTTCAGTCAGGCCCCAATATCTGTTGTTCCCCTTTGTTTCCATGTGTTCTCATCATTTCGCTCCCACTTATAAGTGAGAACATGCAGTATTGGGCTTTCTGTTCCTACATCAGTTTGCTGAGGATAATGGCCTCCAGCTCCATCCATGACCCTGAAAAGGACTTGATCTCATTATTTTTTTTTTGTTCCTACATAGTATTCTGTGGTATATATGCACCACATTTTTAATCCATTCTACCATTAATGGGCATTTCTTGATGCCACATCTTTGCTACTGTGAATAGTGCTATAACGAGCATACATGTGTGTGCATGTGCCTTTATGATAGAACAGTTTACAAAGGTCAACTCAAGATGAATTTAAAGACTTAAGTGTAAAACCTAAAACTATGAACACCCTGGACAACAACCTAGGTGATACCATTCTGGACATAGGAATGGGCAAAGATTCCGTGACAAAGATGTCAAAAGCAATTGCAACAAAAGAAAAAGATTGACAAATGGTATCTAATTAAACTAAAAAACTTCTGCACAGCAATGGAAACTATCAATAAACAGACAACCTACAGAATGGTAGAAAATTTTTGGTAACTATTTATCTGACAAAAGTCTAATATCCAGCAGCTATAAGAAACTGAAAAACAAATTTAAAAGAAAAAAAAACAAATAGCTCCATTAAAAACTGGAAAAGAACTTGAATAGGCACTTTTCAAAAGGAGATATATATGCATCCACCAAGCATATGAAAGAGAAAGCTCAGCATTTAATCTTTACAAAGATCTTGCAAGGTAAATATCTCCATTTGGAGATTTCTTCAAAAAAGAATGTTCAGGGGAAAAAAAGCTTTGAAGCTACTAAATGCAGAGAAAATAATTTAATCTAGTTCTGATTGTTTCAGAGGTCTTCTTACCTCCAAAATAAGAACTTTAAACTAGTATATGGTGCAGGTACTGATATAAATATATTTGTGTTATATAAATTGATCTGGCCATATGGAAAAAGAAAAGAACTTGAGATATTTCAAGCAAGAGATGTTGATCATGTGAACCAAGGCTGGACAGCATATAGGGCACGGAGAAGACCCTTTGATATTTTATGATACACAATTTATGAAAATTGCTATAATGGAACTATTTACAAATTTCAATGGAAATATATGAAAAAGAAAAGCAGAACAATATGCCAAGACTTCTTAGAATGTTAAAGAATATTTTTCAACCCATATTTAAGACAGAGTGATGCATAGGTATTTGTCAAGTGAGTGAGTAGAGTGATACCATTCTACACAGAAATAATCTTCAATGTCTGTCCAACAAGAGTAAATTCTGATACACTAAGACTGTGTGTGGAGTTCCATATATGAGTGACAACTATATGTTAACGTAGCTTACTTGCACTGTTAAACAAGTAAACATTTACATTGAAATATGTTTCCGGTTTGCTTTACTGAATTTGTCACATTCTTAGGAGTCTATTGAATACAATATTAACATCTGGATTTTAAAAAGTGCCATTTTACTTTTCTGAATGTTTGAAAGACTGATTTTTAAAATATATCCTCCCTGTTATATCTATAAAAGTCTTGGCAAAATATGTATGAAGAAGTATTCTGCATTGGAACTGTAACTGCAAAACATTTCCAACTATTGCCTGAAAGAGAAAATCAATTTTAATTTGTTTTATATCTGTAAGTAAAAAATATTTGTAAATGTAAAGTTTAGCTTGACATTTCCCAAAAGAAACTACAGTTCAATTTTCCTAATATTTTATTTCCCATGGATATGGCCAATCTTATTAGTGTGGAGTCTTGCTTATGAGAAAACACATCAAGGAAAATTGTAAAGATTTGAAAAAGAAGAAAAACTAAGGGGATTAGGAGAATGTTGTGTGTGGGGAACAACAATCAAAAGCCTAAAGAACAGATGAATATGAGTTATTATTTTTTCCCTCTGATTTGAAGTAGAGTAGGTACCATATAGTTAAAGAAGACAAAAGTTAAAAACAAAACAATGTGTAGCAATGAAGCAGGATATCAAGCATTTCTTAAAAAGGAGAATTACTTTTACTTGGAAGAAATGTAGATTATATATGAAACACAGCTGGATCATATGTGAACTAAAATAATTACTGTGGCTTTTTTTTGTACTTTATACAATTTGAATAATGTCAAAAAGCTATGAAAACTGGATAACACATATTGTAAAGATAAAGACAGAAGTGTTTCCATGCGAAATTTCATCCCCAGTTCTAGGACAGCACTGGATCAAATAGTCATATACCGTATGCCGTGTCTGGATTCCACAAAATCAGAGTATGAGAAAAGGGTTTACCTAAAGGGAATTTATTTGGAAGTAAATGACAGTTCATTTATTAGCATACATGGATAAGTGGGAAGTGTGTGAAATGGTAAAGGAGGAAAAGGGAATTAGGAAAAGCCAATAAAGGATTAAAATAAACTTGGCTATCACTGTGGGTAAGGGGAGATCAAGCCTACTGATAATGTCTAAGTAGACTTATAAAACATATTTTATAATTGTTTATCTGAGTCATGCAAGGAAGAAGCTTTCGCGCATTTGTCTTAAGTTCTATTAGTTAAGGATGGTCTTGGGGTGGCAGGATTGGAAAGATATCAGTCCATCTTAGTTCTGTGTTAAGTGTGGTGTAACCGAGTGGGCTCCAGCAGACATCCCCATGTTTGGGATCACAAAATCCCTAAGGATAGAAGGAAGGTGCATGTCACACATTTAAAGTAAGTCAATGTAAACTCCAAAAGGGGCAAAGCCTAGGTAGAGCTATTGTTAAAACTTGAGGCTGAAATCAGATAAGGTCTCAGTCAGACCAGGCCAAGACGATGTGAAGTAATGCAGAGGTGTCCATTAGCCTCCACTCCTTTGCAGTACTCAGGTCTGCTTCTACCTCGAATCTACCATCACCACCTACCTCAATTCAATTAAATCCATCACCAGGTCTTCACTGTGGGGATAGCAATAAACTCTATGGAAGATATAATTCAGAGAACCAATGGAACAAATTATAGCTACTTTTAATGTATACAATCTAGTCAATATTACCTGAATTATTGTTTTAGCTGTATTTTCAAATTTGTTATTTTTAAATCAAAGGTGTATTTATACTTTGAAACCATTATACTTCCTCTGTTCCAACTATTTTTTATATATATAACATATATATAATATATATGTGTCTTCTTAATAAGGATAATTTTAATTGCTAATTTTTAAAATGCTTCTTATTTTAATTAGTTTGTATGTCTGTATGTACGTGGTATGATATCTGGTCTTTAGTTTTTGTTGAAACTGTATTGATTTTATAACAAGAAATTTACTTACAAAAACATTGCCAAATATACGTACAAATCTAATGGAATGCTAGCGTATGGAGATAAATCACAAACTGGATGTTACAGCTAGATTAATAGAGCAGTTCTGCGGACAAGCTTTTTGTATGTGTCACTTTTTAAAATAACCACTCTTTCTTTTAAAATGTTTTTTAATTTTTTTCAACTTTTGTTTTAGAATCAGGGTGTACATGTGAAGGTTTGTTACAAATGTATACAATGTGAACACAGACACTGGGGAATACCAATGGGGGAAGGAAGGAAGTGTCACATTTGGTGTTTCGGGTTTTGTTTTTTTTTTTTTTTTTTGAGGCAGCATCTCACTGTTTCACTCAGGCTGGAGTGCAATGGTGTGATCACAGCTCAACGGAGCTTTGACCTCCTGGGTTCATGTGATCCTCCCATCTCAACCTCACAAGTAGATAGAATCATAGGTGCATGCCACTACATCCAGCTATATTTTTCTTTAATTATTTTGTAGAAATGAAGTTTTGCTGTGTTTTCCAGACTGGTCTTGAACTCCTGGGCTCAAGCGATCAGTCCACCTTTGCCTCCCAAAATGCCAGGAGTACAGGCGTGAACCACCACGATGGGCCTGTCACATTTTAAACTGTGAGTCTCAGAACTGCAAAGGCAATGCTTCTTGAAAGTTACCTTTCAGATTCTGAAAAGGATCATGGTGTTCTCTGTTAAGGCTTGCAGACATCCATAGTATTAATGCTGGATTGAATGATCAGGTACTTGATGAATACTTGTATGCTTGCAGTATGGCAGACATTTTCAGAATAATTTGTTATGTTAGCACAGAGAGTAGCCAACACACTTAGCAAATATTTGTATCATACTTTAACAAATGTTGTTAAATGATTTATTATGTTTGTATTAATGTAGTTCACATTTATAGAGCACTTAATACACTTTTCATGTAGTATTTTATTTAATTCTCTTAACAAATGCAAGTATTGGTAATATTTTCCCAGCTTTATATTAAAAAAATAAAGGAGGCTCAGCTCTGTGAAGGGACCTTTCCAAATTCCAACAGCTAGGAGATATTACAGTTGGATGTCAACACAAGAAATATGACCCAAGGTTGGTGCTTACATGTTGCATAGATACATATTTATGGCAAAATCAATTAAACAATTTTTTATTGCAATGTGATAAAACATTATTTTCGTATAATGTATAGGTTTTTATTATGTTACATTTCCAGCACATCAGTTATGCAATGAAAGTAACTTCGATATTATGTGCTAAGCATATTAGATATAACTCTCTTTATTCAACCATGATGAGTATTTTCCACCTTTTAAGGTATGGAACATAAAACTCAAAAAGTAAATTGCCCAGAATTACAATAGAAAAGAAAAGTGTCCCACTTGCTTTATCTTTTATCACTCTGGCAATATGAGGAGATTCTATACCAGGTGTAGCTATTCCATGCACTACATTTTGCCTCCATGCTTTAAGGAGTGGAATGACAGCACAGCAAGATGGGCAACCATCCAGCAGGACAGTGAGCATGAAGCACGAGCTACCAAGTTCCAATATCAAATCCATATTAGGAGAGTAATTCTACCCTATCACAAATCTATAACCTCTAATTACAGTGCAACTTATTCTGCTTCATTTTCCTTTTTAGAATCCTCTTTGATATTCCTCAGCACCTTTTCAAATCTTGTGGCCATGAGCCAAAGGGAGTACCTAGCGTATGATCTGAAGAAGAGCCAGGACAATAGACATGGCTCTAATTGAGAAATGCAGTTTATTTTCTGACATCATGGTTTATTATAATGCTATGTTGAGCATTATATATAAAATGCTGATTTTTCTGATTTTTTTTTCAAATTAAGAAGTGACACAAATCTATAAGTTAAAAAGAAGTTGATACTCATTTTGTCCAGTTCCAACTCAATGGTCTGGGTTACTCAATTAACTATGAGCAAAACCACAATCACCTCATAGTAATTCAACACAGCAGAACAATTTGTGTTCAATAACATTAAACAATTAATCTATTGGAAACATTTCATTTGATTGGCTTTTTATTGCTCCAATTTAAAAGCCATGAGTCCTTTTGTCATTGCTATTTATGAGACTAGTCAGCCCTATACAATCTTCATCTGAACAAGGCAGAATAATTTAAAACAGGACTCATGAAACTCTGTCAGTAAAGGGTCAGAGAGTAAATAATTTTTGGCTTGGAGGACCACACAGTTTCTTTCACATCTACTACACTCTAGTGTTATGGAACAGAAAACACAGCCAATATGTAAATAATTAACTGTGGCTGTCTTCCAATAAAACTTTATTCCATAAAATATGCTATGCACACTGAAATTTGAATTTCATATTCATATGTAGTTAAATATTATCTTTCTTTTGATTTTTAAGTTATTAATACAATGTAATAACTATTTTTAGCTTGTGAACTGTACAACAGTATGTAGTTGATAGGCTTTGGCCCATAGGTCATAGTTTGCTGACCCTTACATTAGAGAATAGCACAAAGAAAGGAGACAAACAAAAACATTATTAAAAGGGACAATTGCACAATATTAACACTTGCTGCTTTATTATTTGTCAAAAATAATTTAAAATAAGAAACATTTGTAATGCAATTAAGAAACCTTTGGAAGACTGATTTGCTGTCTAAAAAAGATCAAATATGAAGTATGAGCACATTTATGTAAGTTGTATGTATTCTATCAATTCCATCAGTGACAACATTTGCAAATTTAAGCAGGGACATCATGTTTATACATTCTTACTGATCATTCTTATTTATAAGAATGGTGTTCAGATCCAACTAGAAAATGTTACAAAAATGAAATTATGAATACTTCATGAATAAGTGAAAATTATGTTTCTGTCTTTATAATATAATCCATAAAATTGTAAATTGATTATTTGTACAATGTTTGTATGGGTAAGAAATAGGTATCATTTTGGAGATAGAGGATAAAAGAAAAGAAGCATTATTTTATAAAAACCATTGTCCACCTCTGGAAATTCTCATTAAATTAGGAAGCAAATATGTCTATGATGAGCATAATAGATATATATATATATATTTGAATATTCATTAATTTGATTATTTTAGAGGAAACTTAAAACTTGTTTTGAAAGAAGTAAATTGTTTAAAAACAAACTTTGTCTTTTATGGCAAAATGACATCATAACACAGCAGAAATTATAATAAAAGTCACAAACATTTGTCCTGTTTAGAAGCAGGTATTTCACACAAACTGCAAAAAAAAAAAAAAAATACACACATGTATCTATTGAATGAAAAATAAGCTTAATATAAATAAATGATCACAAGATCCAAAACTCTTCCAAAATCAAAATAGAATACCAGTAATTGTGTAACTACCCAGTGCAAGGTCTTCTACTAAGCCCAAAGAAGATAAATGAAATATGTAACAGAAAAGTTATGATATTTTTATGTTCTGCTTTGTGTTAAAAACCAGTATCCAGATACCTCAGAATTTTCTAAAATAATTATTTTGTATTCATTTAGATTTGTATATTTATTTATTTATATTAAAATAGATGATGCTCTTAATTATCTAAATGTTTTTGAAAATGATCAATTGAGATTTTTGATGATGTCTACAAAAGACACAGTGAAGGATTTTAATTTTGTCTAGTGAATGTGTAGGTTGGATGGACATTAAAAGATTGCCTTCAGTTTAGTATTCTGTAGCCACAGAAAAAGAAGGCAGGAACAAATACTGATTTAAGAAAAAAGAGAACAAAAGATATTTATAAGAATACTAGGGCCAGGCACAGTGTCTTGTGCCTCTAATCCTCTGAGTCCAGAGGACTGCTTGAGCTCAGGAGGTCAAGACAAGCTTGGGCAACATAGTGAGACCCTGTTTATACAGAAATACTTTAAAATTAGTTAGGCATTGCTGGGCGCAGTGGCTCACGCCTGTAATCCCAGCACTTTGGGAGGCCCAGGTGGGTGGATCACGAGGTCAGGAGATCGAGACCATCCTGGCTGACACCGTGAAACCCTGTCTCAAAAATAAAATAAAATAAAATAAAATACAAAAATAAATTAGCCGGGCGCAGTGGCAGGCACCGGTGGTCCCAGCTACTAGGGAGGCTGAAGCAGAAGAATGGTGTGAACCTGGGAGGCGGAGCTTGCAGTGAGCCGAGATCACGCCACTGCACTCCAGCCTGGGCGACAGAGCGAGACTCCGTCTCAAAAACAAATAGTTATGCATCATGACACACACCTGTAGTCCCAGTTACTCAGGAAGGTGAGATGGGAGAGACACTTGAGCCTGAAGAATCAATTGAACTCAGGAGATCAAGCTGAAGTAAGTCCTGATCATACCACTGAACTCCAGCTTGTCTGACAAACAAGACCATGTTTCAAAACAACAACAACAACAACAACAACAAATCTGAGACCTTCATGGTGGTAATACGGTTTTGAATCCAAAACTTCTTATGAAGATAAGACAGGAATAGCTGGATATCAAAACCAAAAATAACATGGGCAACATTTGTAAAAATCCTAGCCAAGAAGGTATTTTCAACAACCCTAAAAAAACAAATGAGTGGCAAAAACCACTAACAAACAATTCCATGATATTTATAATATCACCTTTTCTTGGGGAGAAACAGGTTGAAAGTGATGAGGTGTCTGATGGACCTAAGAACAGGAAAAATGTATGCATAAGCAACAGATATTTCTAGAAAACACTGAAGGCTAATTTGAGAGTAACACTTGAATCTTGGAAGGGTTTCATCCAAACTAATTTCATGAGAGTAATGGGTGGCTATAAGGTTAGAAGAAATTTGAATAGTTTAGTTCAAATTTACACTAAAAACTGATGAACCAAAGAGCAATAGGAAGTAAGTGCTACACATTTAAGAGAAATTCCCGAGAATTAAATAAAAATTGTACTGAAAGGACAGCAAAGAAAAAGACGATCCAGCTAAATATAAGAGACAGGAATGGAGCCAGGAAATCTCAGAAAATCTCCATAATTTTTCAAGCTATAGATAACAATAGAAGTTGAAGATCTGTGAAATCAGAAAATTATCTTGAAATGAAACTTCTAAATTTTTAGGGAACCAGGTTTCATATAAAAGCGAGCTACCAAAAATAATCAAGGTCAAGTTTCATGCAACATGTTTTTTTTTTTGAGATGGAATCTCGCTCTGTCGCCCGGGCTGGAGTGCAGTGGCTGGATCTCAGCTCACTGCAAGCTCCGCCTTCCGGGTTCACACCATTCTCCTGCCTCAGCCCCCCGAGTAGCTGGGACTACAGGCGCCCGCCACCGTGCCTGGCTGATTTTTTTGAATTTTTAGTAGAGACAGGGTTTCACCGTGTTAGCCAAGATGGTCTCGATCTGCTGACCTCGTGACCTCTCCACCTCAAGCTCCCAAAGTGCTGAGATTACACGTGCGAGCCACTGCACCCGGCCCATACAGCATTTTTATTAGGAAACAGAATAACGGAGTTGTAGGATAAACAATAGCAGAATGGTATTTCCACAGACAATGAGAACAAACTTAGCAGTGAGATAAGTATACAAAAGTGACCAGATTATGAAACCATAGTCTACTACTCAAATGAGCTAAAAAAAAAAAAAAAAAATACAGATATTTGGAAAATAAGCGTAAAAGAACAAAATAAAATGAGATTTGAAGATTAAACTACAACTAACACAAGAGTGTTTATATGCAACAGATAATTTCATATCAGAAATGGAAGAAAAAACAGGAACATTTTAAAAATTTTCAAAATATAAGAGAAAACATAAAGGGATTTAAGTAAAATGAACAATGAAGATTAATAAAGAATATGCAACATTTCAATGTAAAGAAACACTGAAGATGAAAATATTAGGTAACAGAATAAATATTAAAAACTATATTTTAAGTAAACTTTCCTGGATTAAAAATATATGAAATTACTTATTAAAGTAGCTTATAATATTCTTGAAAAGAATGGCTAATAACGTATATTATCATAAAATTATTGATATTTATTCACAAAGAAAATAAAGTCTCCTGGGACTCTAGACCAGGAATTGCCAAACTTCCTTCATTCAGGGTCAGATAGTGAATATTTTAGGCAGTCTGCCTAAACATACGGTAAGCTGGATTGCAGTTGAGAACATTGTTTGTCAATCCAGATCTTCTTATCCAGGCAGTAAGCAAAACACCTGAAAGGTAGTTGTTTTTTTTTTGTTGTTGTTGTTGTTTTTAACCAAACACCTCCTCCTCTCTCCAGTAGTTCACAGTGTCTATTCCCAAAATGAAAAAGTGCATAGAGAGTCTGTTATTATCAGTGCAGAATAAACAGAGAATATTGCTTTCCTTAGGTCTTTAGAAATCTACTAAAGGATGTGCTTCACAAAACCAAAGTGACTAGAGACCTAAGAAACACTGATAACTCTTAAAGATACAGTCACTTGCAGACTGAAGCAAAGTTGGATATATATATATGTAGAGAGAGAGAGAGAGAGAGAGAACATGTAAGTGCTGTATGCTCTGACAACGTGGTTTTTTTGTTTTTTGTTTTTTTGCTTGTTTGTTTGTTTTTTGAGACGGAGTCTCGCACTGTCAACTGGGCTGGAGTGCAGTGGTGCGATCTCCGCTCACTCTCCCAAATAGCTGGAATTACAGGCGCTCGCCACCACTTTCAGCTGATTTTTTGTATTTTTAGTAAAGACAGGTTTCACTATGTTGGCCAGGCTGGTCTCAAGCTCCTGACCTCGAGATTCGCCCACCTCAGCCTCCCAAAGTGGGGGGATTACAGGCGTGAGCCACCGCCCACAGCCATGGTTTTACTGTTTTATAATTGTGATTATTCTCTATAAATAGAATACATAAAAATAAAAATATGAATTTATAATATTTATATAAATTAAATATAAGTAAATACTAGAAGTATCTTTATGAACCAAGATACACACACACACACACACACACACACACACACACACACACTCATATGGACCTGGACCTGTGCAGGTGGTGATAGTCATGAAGAGCTTCTTTGATGATGAACGGAATGCAGAGCGGGTGAGTCTCTGTCTCATTCTTAGCATGATTCTGCCACGATGCATATCAGTCTTCAAAGCTGAGACTAGGGTGAAAGACCAGCATGATCAATAATGTGAGAAAAATATGGGTCTTTTTGTTGTTCTCTTCAAATCACAGTAATAATTGTTATGGACAAAATACACTATATTCCCACGAGGCTAAATAAAGTAGACAAGAGGTTACCGTCATGGATGCAGTTAAAAAATTATTTGCAATGACAGTTACCTTTATGGACATAAAACAAACAAAACCCAAAAGGTGCCAGAAATTTAATGTAGCAGTAACTGAAAAGAATATAGACTATTTCACATCTGAGGAACAAGCAAGTCTGCTAGAGAATGGAAACGTTCAAAACACTAGTGTGCTCAATATTCCTCATGGTTGGCAGAGGCTGGTCATTGAATGCATGTGAAGAAGGGAGCCAGGAAATTCAGAAGGTATACTGTAAAATGTTGATAAAAGCCAGTAAGCCTTACCAAATGGCATAGCAAATGGTATTTTCTTTAGCCAAAATCTATGAAGCGATATGCTAGTCTATCTGTTTATACATTGTGTGAAGACCAAAGGTCTGTGATCTGGGCATTTTTCTTATTCTTTTTTCATTATTACTTTAGAGACTAGGTCTTCCGATATTTCTCAGATTGGTCTCAGACTCCTGGGTTCAAGTAATCCTCCCACCTCAGCCTCTGGAGTAGCTGGAACTATAGGTGTGTGCCACCATGCCTTACTTAACTGGATAGTTTGAAGTACCAGAGGATGTAGTGATCTACAGTTCTATACATTCAAAAGTATAATTTTCTATTCTCAGTTATAAGAACAGAATGAAAAAATTCTATTAATGTAATAATGAAATATGTATATTTGATTAAAAAACAATGTTGACATGCACAGTGTGTGGAATATCATTATGTCATAAGTAATGACATCTAGTTAATTGTGATAATTTATTTTAAAAGAGTAAGGCTCCAATTAAATCAGAACAAAATCTTGCTGGTGATGAAGAAGCATCCAGATCATATAAGAGATTTCTGTCTGAAAGAAACATTCTAAAGTAAGTGTTTAGTGAATAATTTATGAATAATGAAAAAGCTGACACTGAAATCTCAAAAAATTTTCCTTTTCCCTTGAAGAACAGGGTGAAGATTCTTTAGAGTAGTGTCTCTGTCACTCCTGCTGTCAAAAAAATCTCCATGATCTTCTTTGAGAAAAAGGACCTTCATCTAACTCAATGTGGTCTGAAGTGTCTGCAAAAACTTTGATTCCAACTTGAGTTTCTTTGCATCATTTACATCTTGAATGGGAACACACACGGAAATGAACATAATTGTGATTTGACACTTTAATTTTAATTGGAATGCTAAATGAAGAACTCATCAAGGAAATCCAGGAGGCTTCTTCCATTTCTGAAGAAGTGTCTAGAGATGTTTGGAACCACAGTTGCTTTTGATCTGTGCCATTTTGGGCTTCTTTGATGAATGATGTCAAATGTCTTTTTTGTTTTACTCCCTTTGAAGAACATGCCATTTTTCATCAAAGCCCAATTCAACCCTGATGTTTTATTCCAATGTATGTGCCAAGAAGAGATCTGGATGTTGGATAAGTGCTTCCCTTTATTCTAAGTGTGGGAGGGGATTTAAAATATCTTGAAAAAGAGCTCCACAACTTTTCTACATTTGGGGAAGCCTCAGTAATGAGAATTTACCATTATTTTTTTGTTTTGTTTTGTTATAGATCCTAAAACATTCAATTTCATAGCATTAATGCAATTGACTCTAAGGTGCAATTTTACCCATAATGGAAGAAAAATGCCAAGGAGTGACCGAGTTATTTTGTAAGAACTCTCTCCCCATTCATGTGGGGATACTTGATTTGTTTGGAAAAAAAATAGTCTTTGATATAAGCCATGATACTATATCTTTAATGACACTTTTCATGGTGATGCTTTTGGCTCAACCCATAGACTAAACCAGTGATGAAAGTTACAGCTATTATGTTTCTGTCTTCTGCTTTTAATGAGCTTCATGTGTCCAGAAATGCTATCTCTGAAAGATTCATTGGGTCTTAAGAAACATTTGGAAATATTTCATTGAGGAACAGTAGTCTTGCTGTCCTCTTTTATTTACCTCATCTGATGTTAGAGTATCTTTCCTTTCAATAATTATGGTCAATAATTATGGTCATGTTTCTCTTTTCCCCTGAGTTCAAGAGCCATATTTTGCCGTGGATTGGTCTCTATATTTTATAGTTTGGGAACCTGGAAAACCATTATCAGTTAGCGTTTGGTGACATTCAAGAAAAGTCTTTATTCTAATCTATTCTCAAACTACAAATAGGCTTTTCCCTCTTCCCTCTCCCAGTCGTGGATGAAGCAAGCTTACTTGGATGGAATTGCTTGCTCTCTTCCTTCTCATCCAAGAAACCTTCTGAAACTTCTTTTCTTCATTGTGGTGGAACAACTCCAAGTTCCTGGATATTATGTAAGTACATAAGTTAATACCTGTTTGTCATCACTACCCTAATAGACTTTTTCTTACAGGTACCTGCTGATGAATAAGACTGAATAAATATCAAACCATTTGAGGAATTACATTTTTATAAAAAATTGTGTGTACTTCCAGATTTTAAATATATTTTACTTTGATTAGCGACACTGTCATTTGTTTTCAACTTACTTTTCCTTTTTACCCCCAAATTGTGCATTTTTGAGCCAAATAAACTGTAATGTTCTGAAAACAAAAATAAATGTTTTGGTTACAATGCAGAACACCTTTTAAACAGTAGATGTCTGTATTTACTGTAGCATCTAAAAACATATTTTGGTTTTATTTTCAGCTAATTTACCAATTATGGAGATTAAATTGTTTACATTGTCATAAAATGTAAATTTTTTTCTCTAATTCATAAATGAAAAAGTTGTGCCAAGTAAAGGAGAAAAAGGAGGAGGAGAAAGAGGAACTAAAGGTTGAGTAACAGGATTATTTACAAAAAGTATCCGAATGCTGATATCAGTCTTTCCTACTTTAAATTTCAATTTTGATTTATCATAATTACCTTAAATAAACTCCTCTATGTTATCAGATTTATTTTTTCAATCCGTGGGAAAGCAAGAAACTACTTTGCCTCTGGATTCCTTGGACATATGAAATATATGAACACAGCAAATATCTTAGAATATAAATTATTTAAGAATGAGTATTCATGGTTAAATTTTATTTTAACTCTAAGTATTTAATATGTTTTATTTAATATATTACTGTAGATGTGGAATTTTGTTCAAAATGTAACTTCATAAAACTATTATAAGAAAGTTTATGCAATGAATGTTTACTTTCCACATTTTCTTAAATTTATCTGAAATAATATTTCTTTTAATATTTCATCAAAAAGTCATTTGTAACAAATTGAATCTCAAAAACCCTGTGGCACTTATAGTCTCATAAATCTATAGCACTTATAAAATTCTTATATTTAATTCTGGAGATAATTTATAGAGGTAAAACGTCTTGTGATTCACAGAATACTGTAAAATATACACTCTCAACTTTTTAATTTATTTTTTCTCTTTTTGTCCTGTTTCAGTAAATTGCCTTTTCTTCTTATAGAGTAAGTATAAGTTTATATTATACTGAAATATTTTATTGCAATTTTACATAAAAATCAAGGGTCACTAAATTAAAAGTCCAAGAGCCTATGGGAATAAATATTTTTATTTATTTTTATTTGCAAAGATAAATTTTTGTAATTTGCTAAATTCGTTCCCTTCCTTGGAAACTTTTTTGCAGTATGAGAAAAAAAAAAAAAACCTGTTTGGTTTGGTGACTTCTTATGAAGGCAGAAGAGGTAGAGACACAATTTCTTTTGGTATATTTTTGGAAAGCACTTCACTTTAACGTTTTTCAGATCCCCAGCTAGTAATATATTCTTTTTTGTAAAGTGTGTGGTGACATTTTAGATGACTGATGATCTGCATACCTTTACCTCACCATTTGAGCCCCACAGAATGACGGTGATATTGTACTGGAGAAAAAAGACTTGGTATCACCCATGCATCACGCTTTTATTTTAAGACAATTTGGCACAACAATTAGGTACATTGTGTATTATCTCATGCATATAAATTACCTATAAATTAGGAAGATTTTTATGATTGACTTTAAAACTTAGAAACGTAAGTTGTTTTAATGTATTGGCTTCATCGTTTGGAATACTTAGACTCAAACATAGCAAGATTTTCTACTGAAATTAAATTGTCAGTTAAGAATATAATTATGAACTCTACCTTAGAGGCAAAAGATTATTTCTGTAAATATATTTTGAAAAAGTTATTTTTTCTTCATAAAATTCATAGACTTTTAGTAAATAAATATCTGAATGTTCTCAGAATTGGAACATATACCTTCAATAAAGTATCTGTCACTGTGTTACTGTATATCACTTTAATATAATTTAAGGTCACTTAGTTTTGATAGCTTACAGCAAAGATTGATAACCCTTATTCTTTATTAAGCTGCTTTATTGAAGCCCATCAAGATTTAATTTTTAAAAATCTTACCACTTGGTAGATAAATGGCTTATGAGTCCTGTTCTTTTCTAACTTTTCTAATTAATCTTAATGTCATTTGAGAGGGCAGGGAATAGAAGAGTTGGGAAAAAAAGTCTTGCAGGCTAACTCTTACAAATATGATTTTTATCAATGTCAACTCCCAGATAATGCCATCTGTGCTAATCCCTAACCCTTTCTACTGTAGTGCTTTAAGTTGTCTTTCACTTTGATTTATCAGACAGCTGACCCTGGCCTAACCCTGTCAGCTTTAGTTCAGAGGAACTCTCACAAAAGATAGTCCTCTGATCTGACAAATTGATTGGCTACAAGGAAGTTTAACTGGAAAGGGATCTCCCTAACAAGTGATAAAGTCTGTTTTTTTATTCCCAGCTGACAGCTTTTGGTATGTGAATAGAATTTATAAAATGTCCAGCAGAAGAGAAGAAAGCATTATGAGTAATTTGGAAAGCTAAATACAGGGGACGCAATAAAAGGCCCACAGGTTTCTGTTTAATGATAGGTCTGAGAGTTTCAGCAACTATATTTTATTTAAGAGTTTTAAGTGGAGGCTAATTGAAAATGATCATCCTAATTAGAAAACAAATATTAAAATTCTCTTAGTGTTTCCCAGCTGACTTCAACTGGAGCATAATGATTAGGTGTGAGGATAATAAATTATAATCTATAGAAAAGCTATTAATCAGATTAAGAAACAGGTTGACACAATATCCTTTCCCTGGTGAAGCTGATGAGTAACTTCTGCCTATGACACTTTGATTCTTGTGACATAATTTTACTATTCTCAATCAATACTCTAGTATGTTTTTATCCAAAAGATGTATGACATTTATGGTTGAATTTCCCTCAGGTTTTAAGAAGAAAAATGGAGTTTAAATTTTAAAAAAGTTGAAAAAATCTTAAAAAGCCAATTTCAAATCTAAAAGATCCATTCTCTAAACTATTTCACACTTTTAATTATACCAAGCTGCAAAAATTAGGGCCCTTCCTGCCTCCCTCCCTCCCTCCCTCCCTCTCTCTCGTTCTTTCTTTGTTTTGATGGAGTTTTGCTCTTGTCGTCCAGGCTGGAGTGCAATGGTACGATCTTGCCACACTGCAACCTCTGCCTCCCAGGTTCAAGTGATTCTCCTGCCTCAGTCTCCTGAGTAGCTGGAATTACAGGCATGCACCACCACACCCGGCTAATTTTGGAATTTTAGTAGAGACAGGGTCTCTCCACGTTGGCCAGGCTGGTCTCGAACTCCCGACCTCAGGTGATCAGCCCGCCTTGGCCTCCCAAAGTGCTGGAATTACAGGCTTGAGCCACCATGCCCGGCCATATTATTGATATTTCTTTCCTGCCTTCCTTCTACTTTATCTTTTTTCCTCTTATCCATTGCACCCTTTCATTTTTTTTTTCTGTATTTTCAATCCATGAAAAGTATGTACTAAATGAACATCAGCCTATATAACTTATTCTTAGGAATATTTATGGTGACTCACCTCCTTCTCATGATGTATTCCCAAAACAGACCAAAATCAAGGATAGAGAAATTGATTTCATGTTTTGATGGAAAGAGCTTACATCACTGATTCAACATTGGGAAGCAATGGAAAATATATCTTCAGCCCTCATTGATGCCAGGAATGAAGATGTGGAGCCCAGAGGAAAGGAAGTCATCCTGACATGAAATAGTTAAAAATTATCCATGATGATAGTATCAAATTTGAGAGTCCAGCTGTACAGCAGCAAGGGTTACACCGAAGCAGTGCTAACCCTACTCCAGCAAAATCCTGTGGCCATCTGAATAGCCATGCTAGGAATGACATGACTTTGTAGGTTTCCTTAGTACCTACCCTTCATTGATTTCTGCTTTTATTCTAACCTGACCCTCTCACCTTCCTGGCAATCATGTTAGCCACATGGAAACATTCTGTTTTATTCTACATCTGCCAGGGTTATCCAGAGTAGGTTTGCATCATATGTAGTTTTCTCATAAGATGATGTTGGATAAGGGAAATAAATACTTAAAATTGACAGACTCCAATTTTAAAGTTAGGTATCTGAAATAATATTGGAAGCATTTTCCAAGAATGAATACAGGTCTATTACTTGTAAGAACACAATTATCCTTTCAGTGATGATGTTAATTAAATTTGTGAACAGCTTAATAAATATTATAAATAAACAATTAATAAACCCACTATTTACAGTACCTAGCATTGTCATGCATGGAGTAATTTTTCAATAACTTTTTAAAGATTGGCAATAACCAATACATGTAATTGCACATCTTATTCAAGTCAGATATGAGATTCTAGGATAAGAAAAAAATTGACTGGAATTCTTTTAATTTGTTATAAATTAAATATATAAACAACATATTAATATTAACTAAATTCTGTTTGTAAAATATTTTTATGCTTTAACTTATTTTAATGTGATTTCTTCTATTTTTTTAATGTTCACCACTTTTTAAAAACTACCAAATATTTATAACTATTTCCAGCTTTATTAAGTAAATCACTACTTCCAGGAAACTGCTAAGTGTAGTAATATACACCCTTCATATTTTTAATGTTTTAATTACCTAATATGTTACTCATAATGTTTTCTTCTTAAGGGTGATGCTAGATATTGGTTTAATAAAATGAAAAAAAAAGGAATTTGACAAAATAAAGCAAGAAAAAGGAAATAAAACCTATCAATAATATGACCTAGGATTAAGGAAAAGTTAAATTATATTTAACATTCTGAAATATACTAATTGTATATTTAAAAACAAAGAAAAGTAAAGATGTCTAATAGAATATGACCCCTCAACATACTTTGTATATTAAAAGTTAGGGTAGGCTGGGTGCGGTGGCTCACGCCTGTAATCCCAGCACCTTGGGGGGCCGAGGCGGGTGGATCACCAGGTCAGGAGATCAAGACCATCCTGGCTAACACAATAAAACCCTGTCTCTACTAAAAATACGGAAAAATTAGCCGGGCATGGTGGCGGGCGCCTGTAGTCCCAGCTACTCGGGAGGCTGAGACAGGAGAATGGCTGAACCCGGGAGGCGGAGCTTGCAGTGAGCCGAGATCAGGCCACTGCCCTCCAGTGTGGGTGATAGAGCGAGACTCAGTGTCAAAAAAAAAGAAAAAGTCAGGTTAGATTTTGTCTTTTTCTTTTATATTAGATGGAGTTATTTCTTCCAATATTCAGATATTGATATATCTGGTGAGAAGGATAAAACTGAGACAGTAAACTATGAGTGTTTCTGCTGCTGAGAGTCCTTGTCTGCTAAATATCGCCACTTCATGTGGGTGGAAATTACACCAAGGACCTCACCATTTGACCTAAGTTACCATGTGGGTGGAAGCTGCCATTGTCCACCTCCAACATCTAGTTACCAAGAAGTATCTGAAGTCTGTGTGTTCACCTTCAGAATAATGACAAAAGCAAAGGATCCTTAGCATACCGCATTTGGGGAGAAGGTACTTTGGAATTGAAAAAAAAACAAACAACAAATTAGAGCACTCCAAGCTGATAAGGTAAGAAATGGTCAATTCTGTTAGATGTATGCAATGTTTTATAAACAAGGGTTATTTTAAATTTGTTTTAAGTACTAATGGCAAAAAAGTTTCTGAAAAAGTAAACTTCAATTGTCAAAGCAATCTGTTACTAGGAATAACATTTTCCCCAATAATTTATTTTCATGAGGAGCAATTGAGTTTATATTTAGCTATAACTTATTTCTGTCTTTGGGGCAATCTGATTAAACATGTGATTGTCTCCTTTTTGATTTATTTATCAGCTCTTACTTCTGCCTTAAAACGATGGTGAGTATTCACCATTCTGTGTTGCTTCAAACATCTGCTGCCTGCATGGTGGGGCTGCACTTCTCAGCCCCCACTGTATAGCTGATATTTCTAACTAATGATTCCTTCCATTCCTCGTTTTACATGAAATAATCGTAGCCATTTCTTTCTAACAGCTTTTGTGTTCTGTCTCTCAATTCCACAACTGTTCTAGGTAAAAGTAACACAGTCATAGTAATAATAATAAAAAGAGTGAATATTCCCTTTATGTTGTTTTGACTTAGCATTTAGCTTAGACCAAGAAACACCGATGTTCTCAAAGAAACTGTCTCATCATGAAACTCCCTTTTGTTTACAGATCCAACTGGAGACATTTGAGTATGCCAGTCTTAACAAACGTGCTATAAAAAACAAAGATATTATAATAGTAGCATGGTTTGTCAAGTAATGTTATTGGAAATGCTACAAAATCTGAAAATAAAGTACTATACTTTCCTCTTTAAAATTTTGATTAGGCTACATGTCAATTTGCATTTCTATATTTAGCAAGCTGTAGAGTATCTCTTGATTTAGCAAGTGAAAAGATTTTTCATTGACAAGCTTTTATTGAAAAATCTGTACATAAATCATTGTAAAAGTAGCTTGAACTACAGAACTCTAATAGAATGTTATTAAATTTGAAAATATTTTGGTATGTATTTGTATGAAGGTGTATTTTTTATTTCTTTTAATGGAAAACTGAATTGAATCACCGATTTTCTAAAGGTATCTATTAACCACTATAAAAGCACAGGCTTCAAAAGCACAGACTAGACACCAATATTAAAGGTAAAGTTTTAAACATCTTTGGTATCCAACTGATGTTTACAAGAACTGGCATTTTTGCATACTTTAAAATAAGGTTTGCATTTTATAAGCTACATATTTTTGTTTCAATCTGCTTTTAGTACTATGATGTATCAGGTTGAATCATTCAGTCATGCTGGTTTTGATCCACATGGTTTTCAAGCCAATTGAGTTATTTTAAGCACAGCATGAAAGAAGAATTTTCTCTTTAATCCAAACCATTTGCTTCACATGATATCAATGTATACATGACAGAATTAGCAGAGATTCTGCCAAGTATGCTATGATATACAATAAACAAAAGGCAAAGTACAAAATTATTCTGTTTTTGAGTTAAAATTATTCTACCTTAGAAAGTGTTTTGAAGTAATAATTCGTGGAAAAAAATTAACTATAGTTGTATATAATAATTTTGTACAGGTTTAATATTTGCTTGTGCTGCTACAAATGGAAGGGTGTTTAAACAGAAATGGCATTTATTTCTGTAGTTCTTGATGATCTTTCAGGTACATATAATAATACATCCTGTCCTCTAACAATTCTGTGACTAATTTTTCATAATACTGTTATTAAATGCATACATTTTTTCCTCTATCTAAAATCAGTCTTGGGCTATTTAATGTCATTCATTTCACATTTCACTGGAGGGGAAAACACAAATAGTTCTGCTATCCTGTTTTGCCCATGAAATATTTCCTAATAAGCATTGCCACGTCAAATATAAGTGGATTGGCTTTAGAAGGTTAGTCAAACTGTCCTACTATTTACCTGTGAAAATTGAGGTCATGAGTTCACATAATGAAATGAATTCCCTTACACAGTATTTCTGCTAGTTGCTAAGTCACGGCTAAATGGATCCTTTTAGAAACAAAAGAGCATGTTTTTGACTCAACACATTTATATGGTTTAAATGTGTCCCTCCAAGCTCGTGTGTTAGAAATGCATGCCCAATGCATGTTTAAGAGGTGATTAGGTCATGAGAGTTCTGCCCTCAGGAATGGATTAAGACCATTATTGCAAGTGTGATTTAGCTATTGTGGGAGTGGATTCCTGATAAAAAGCTAAGTTCAGCCCCTTCTGTCTCTCTCTTTCTTGCCCTCTCTCACACTCTCAACTTCCACCATAGGATAAAGCATCAAGAAGGCCTCAACAGATGCTGGTAGTGTGATATTAGACTGCCGAGCCTCCAGAATTGTGAAAAATAACTTTTTCTATAAATTACCCAGTCTATGGTATTCTGTTTTGGCAATACAAAATGGACTAAGGCAGAAAATTAGTACCAGAAGTGGATTTATCGCTATAACAAATACCCAGAAATGTCGAAACACCTTTGGAACTGGGTATTGGGTACGGACTGGAAGAATTTGGATAAGCAGCCTTAAAAAACTTGAATTGCTGTGAATTGAGAGTTAAAGGCATTTCTGGTGAGGGCCCAGAAGGGGAGAAGAACTGCAGGGAAACTGAACTTTCCTAGAGGTTACTTAAATGGTTGAAATGAGAGTGTTGGTAGAAATATGGACGCTGAAGGCCAGTCTGAGGAGGTCTCAAATGAAATTGAGAAACAAGATACTGGAAGCTAGAGTAGAGGTCATCCTTGTTACACAGTTGCAAAGAACTTGTCGGAATTGTGTTTCTGACCTAGGGTCTTATGCAAGGCAGAACTTAGGAGTGATGAGCTAAATTATCTTGTAGAAGAAGAAATATCTAAGCAGCAAAGGGTAGAAGGTGGCACATGGCTTCTTTAGGCCATTTACCGTAAAAGAAGAGACCAGGAATGATCTAAAGATGGAATTTATAATTAAACGGGAAGCAGAAAGTAAGAATGTTGAAAATATTTAGGCTAGTCATGTAAAGAATGAAAAGGCAGGTTTAGGAGAGGAAACTAAGGGTGTGGCCAAGTGACTAACCTTTGCTAAAAAGATTATGATTGGGAAGAAGGGAGCCAGGTAGTATTAATCAGGACAAGGAGGTAAAATGCTCAAGGCATTTCAGAGATATTAGGCTGCCCCTTCCATCGCTGGTCCAGAGCAGAACCTTGAAGGCAGTTTTCAGAGAGGAGCCTGTGGAACCTCAGTATTCACCGTCCTGTGCTGCTTCAAACATCTGCTCACCACATTGTGGTGGAGCACGTCTCAGCCCCTGCCATGACCATAGCTCAAGTGGGCCTATTGCAGCTTGGCTCACCACACTGGAGGGCACAAACAGTAAGCCTTGGCAGCATCCATATGGTGCTGATTCTGCAGACACACAGAGTACACAGCTGTAGGGCTGTGGTGGACTCCACCTGGATTTCAAAGGATGTAGTGGACAGCCTTGGGGCCCAGGCAGGGCAGAAACTTGATGCAGGAACGGAGCCACCACAGAGAGCCCTCACTAGGGCAATGCTCAGAAGAACTGTGGGGTCAGGGATATTACATAACCTCTAGAACTGTAGAGCTATCGGCATACAACTCCAGCCTGGGAGAGTTGCAAGCATGAGATTCCAACCTGTGAGAGCTGTGGTGTACCCTATGTCCAACAAAGACGTACAAGTGTGGCTGCCTGAGACTTTGAAGGTCCACCCCCAGTCCAGCATGTCCAGGAGGAGGAACATGGAGTCAGGAAATGTTATTCTGGAACTTTACAATTTAATGTTGTGTGCATTGTTGTGTTTTGTACTTACTAGGAATCTGTTACTCCTTTCTTCTGAATTATTTCTCCTTTTTGGAATAGGAATGTCTATCCTCTGCCTGTTACACCATTGTATTTTGGGAGTAGATAGCTTACTTTGATTTCACAGGCTCACCTCTGGAGGAAAATTTGCCTCAGGATGAATTGTGCCTTGAGACTTACCCACATCTGATTTAGACGAGACTCTGGACTTGGAGTGTTTTGAGTTAATGCTTTAATAAATTAAGAATTTGGGGTTATTGGACTGGAATGAATGTATTTTGTGTGTGAGAAGGACATAAATTTTCAGGGCCAAGGGTGGAATGCTGTGGTTTGAATAAGTCCCCCAAAGTTTATGTGGTGGAAACTTAATCTACAGTGCAAGAGTGTTGACAGGAGAGACCTTTTACGAAGTAATTTGGTCATAAGGGCTCTGCCTTCATGAGTGTAATAATGCCATTGTTGTGGCAATGTGTTCCTGATTTTTAAAAGTGAGTTTGGTTCCCCTTTTGTCTATTTCTCTCATTATTTTACCCTCTTAACTCTTAACATGGGATGATGCAGCATAAAGATTCCTGCCAGATCCTGGCACCTGAATACTGGGCTGCCTATCTTTTAGAACCATGAACAGCAAGTTTCCTTCCGTAATAAATTACTCAGTCTATGGTATTCTGTTCAGAAACACCGCAAAAAGTGTTCACAAAACAAACTCATTAACCCAGGTATTTTCTGGACTCCTGATAGCATTGCCTTAAAATGTATACATTTGTATAAAAATGGACCCATAAGAATATTTTGCTAAACATTTTGTTATCTATTATCTATAGGTCAGAAAGTGTTTCATATTTAGTCTTCTCTGAATATTGTAACATGGAGAAATGAATACAATTATTCTTTACAAATGGAAAAACTTGAAGTTGGTTTTCAGACGTTTAGTAATTTTTAAGGTTAGTTTTGACAGATGACTTTTAGAAGAGCAGCAACTAAAGCAAGAGTAAATATCACTTAAATGTCAATTAGTGACAGATAATTAACCAGATACTCCATGGGGAAAGCACATACAAATTACAATAATTTTTATAAGTTGCCAAACATACCATAGAGATAAAACTTCAATGAATTATATATGTTCTCAAAATTCTATTAGGGTAACAAAATGAAATGCAAAGATATTAAAAATATATTGAAAACTATTACTGCAAGTTTTCTTAAAATATAACTGATAACTTTAAATTTGTATTTAACTTACTGACATATACAAAAGTATTGTTAGTTGTGCTTGAACATTATGGCTATGACACTTTTGTATGTTCCAGTATCTCATGGAAACAGTTTAATTATTTATTTATTTTACTTATTCTGATAGATCTTACTTTCTAGTGAAATATTAGCAAATATATGATACCGGCTTTTTGAAATCATATTGTTAGGTACCTGCCTCCTATAAAAAGCAAATAGAAACTTCTTCTATTCTTGAAAGTCTTCATGATATGAGAATCATATATTACTCTTCTAAATAATAGATACATATTTCTGAAGAATTCTATGTTTAATCAAATTACATAAAGATGGGACTTATTACATCTAATGTGATATCTCAATCACAAGTTAAACGTCACATAAATTATTTGTTAGTAAATTAAGCAGCTTTAAATCTTCTGTCATCACAATTCAAGGAGACTTACTTTCTAAGAAAAGCACACATTCAATCTGAAGTCATTGCGTAACTAGCTCTCCCTTGGGCAATGCAATGCCGGACGAAATGTTAAATACACTAGCGTTTCATGGTAACAAGTAGGACTAGAAAAAAAAATCGTAGTTAAAAGACAGTAACAGTGTTGTAAAGATCAACACCTTTAGGTTTCTCAAAGGTAAAAGACTTGCTGTCATAATCAATAATAGCTGTGAGCACACATGGCTCCTCTAAAATGGCATCACTAGGAATAAAATTAATAACACAGAGACAACAGTAAAAGCAATAAAATTGGTCTTTTCACCAATTATACAAAGTCCACTGATTCTGCATAAATAATCACAAGCAATTTTTTGGCATACTCTTACTACAGAATGTATCATTCAGCTATGACCTTTTAATGAAATTGAGATAAAATTGCAAAGCAGACATTTAACTTATTTCAAAGACAGAATTGCATTTTCTTTAAGAAATAAATAAAACTCCTATTCAATATTGTTGTAAAGTCATTTTACCCTTAGCATTTACTAAGGTACGCTATATTTTGAAATATTAATGCATTGGGAAGGCAGTAGACTACAGTAGGCTGCTCTAATTTTCAGTCCCACCACTTACTAGCTGTGTGAACTTGGACAAATGAAGGGAGTGTTCTAACCTTCACGTCCTCATTTGCCAAATGAGGATAATCATGGTATGACTCTGGTAGAACATGGGTGAAGATTGAATGAAATCTGGTAGCATGATCCCATGAAATGATAAAATTTTATAAAGAATGTCTGTCACAAAGAGCTTCTTTTATGTGGAAAAAGCATGTATATATTACATAAGTGCAAACTTACTTGTTTAGCTTATTATATTTGTTTTGATTTTGTGTATTTACTTCTGGCCGCTCTGCTTCCCTGTTTCCCCAGGCAATATAGGATAACAGTAGAATCCACCATAATATCTTATTGACATATATCTGTAGAGGTTTATATTGATGTACACCCATATATACATCACAATTTTAAGTTTTACAAAAACAAACTGTTATTTGCATCATGCTATTTTTTTCAAAGATAATTTCTATAAATTATTCCAAGTCCTCTGAGGTAGCTCTTACACCTTTTTTAATGACTGCATAGTATTTTCTAGAATATACATAATTAGTCCTTTATTGAAGACTGAGCATTCGTTTGGCGTTAAGGTGATTTCCCCATTACAAAATTATATAATAAAATGTTTAAATGTTAGTAAGTTATGCCTTTGTTTTTATGGGTTATAATATCAGGTTTTGAATTTCTGTGTTGAAATACACGTGTTTATTTAAGTTTAGAGACTGTACTAGAACACAAGTTCTGCAGAGAGCTTTGTTGCCATCCAATAATATGTCCCAAGTATCTAGAAGAGTGCGTAGAATTTTTTATGGTTTGACAATGTATTCAAAATGCCTAGATGTGTGCCTACATTTTATTAAGCTCAATTTGTGTTTTTTGAATAAATGAACAAAAGGATGTAATGTTTCATATTTTTAAGACCAATGTGTCATTTTCTCTACATCCCAACCACCAGAAGATTTTGTAACTCTTGCATATTTTAAATTTTCTAATGAATCTGAAAGGAAGAGAGGCTACCTTGTTGTGTCTAATTTATATTTTCATAATATATTTTATCATCTCATTTCTTGATAATTTGGGTTGCTCTTTTGTGAGTTATCAATTAAAATCCTACCTGTTGTTTTATTTTTTCTCAATTTGTAAGAAATATTTGTATTACTATAGAAAGTGACTCTTTAATCTTTCTTCTGCCTTATTAATATATTTCAGGTCTATCATATATTTACTTTGCTTATTATTTGATATTCTTTGCTAAGTAAATGTTTTATTAGCATTATAAATTCTGAAGCACACTGAGTGAAAATGCTGCATAGAGAGTTCACATTTTTCTTCAGAGTGTTTTATTATTTTTAATATTAAGTTTTGTGTCTATTTGTTTTATAAGATATAAAATGATATAAACTTCTTTATTTTCTTACAGATAAATACCCTCTTACAAATGATGTTTTTTGTGTGTGTTATATCTTTGGTTTTGATTTTCTGGATTTTCTTAAGCAAATAGATTTGTCAGCTTCATATTACTGGCTGAAAAACTACTTGAACAGATTGTACATAAAGTTAACAGTCCTATGGAAATAATTTCTATTTTAATTGTATAATTTAATACAATAACAAATAAAAGTTGAGAAAAAGATGTAGCATGATCTTCTACTATTCTTTTAATTTTATTCTAGATTTACATTTTTAGCATTAATAGTTTTCAATTGAACTATACTTAAATTACCATCTAAATATTTATTTTTACACATTGAAATGTTTAAGAGTCAATGGACCTACAGTCCATATAAATGTAAATTTGTTAATTGATCTACCTATCTATCCATACATTCACTTTTAAAGACACCTAATGGGGTGATACCATAGAATTTGAATTAATGAAGAAATATTAGCCTGCTGTGTCTCAAATGGTCTCAAATGGTCTCTTTTCATATTATTAGCTTTGTTTCAGATATGTTGCATTTGCTAATTTACGTATCTTCTCTTTTTTCGGTATTTTAAATACCGAAATTTCTTTCTTTAAATACCGAAATTTCTTTCTTCTGCTACAATTGCACATAAAAAGAAATAAAAGATGTCAGCAGAATAAAAACACATAGTAAAGGTCACGTATTCAAAATTGAGTGGTATCATCACTGGGAAAACAGAAGTTTCATAGACTACAAAGATGTTACTGTTATCCCTAAAACAATGTGGTTTTATATATCTAAATTCATTTCCTTACCACTCAAAATATCTAGCTGTGCTTTATTTTACTTACCCATAGTTTGATAGTAAATCCCCAGAACTAAGTAGATGTTTCTGAGACTTCTAGGATTGTGATGTTTTAATTCATTATTTGTTATGTAAGCATTTATTGAAAATAAGCACTGTGCTTCATTTGGAAATACAATGGCTATCAAATCATAAAGCATAAAATGTAGAGGATTAAGCAGAATAAATATATTTAATGGAAGAAGCAAACATTGTTACCATCCCGTATGGGAGAGAAACCACATCTAGGGTGGTGATCAGGAACCTCCCTACAGGGAAATAAGAAGTAGACCAAGTTTAGGTATTGATCAGGAATGTTGAAAGACAGGAGAGAAAATGGCTTTACCTTCTCTCTCTTTCAAGAAGAAAGAGCTAGTAAATGCCTATGATAAAGAGAAAATATCAGATAAACTGAAACAGTATGACAAATATAAACAGCATAACTGTTTATATTTATGTGTAATAAGTGTAAAGTGAAAAATAATCTGTTTAGCCTAAAATTATAAACTGAGCAAACGGTACAGAGTCATTTTGATTCTATCATAAAAGCAGTGTGATATCATTTGTAGAACAGATAAGGTCAGGCTTGTATGAGTCATACCTCTCAGTTAACAGTGTGGAAAAAGGATTAGAAATATTAAGAGTGGAATATCTGCTGTGGAAAATAGAGAAAGCATAAAAGTGTGTCTTCTTTTATAAGCTCCCCCATATGTATGTTTGTGCATTTGTTTATATGTATCATATACATAATATATTTCTTGTTGTAGTCTACTTATGCTTATTGTAATCTATAGAAAAAATGATACCAAATATACAGCCTCTTCAAACCGTGCAACACAATTGTTTCGTTAATAAGTTCTACTTTGTTTTTTTCAAAGCATGCAGTTTTGGGATTTAAACACCCAGGAAAGTCATCTTGCCAATTAAACTTGATTTTGTCCTAAATTCATGGTTATGATTAATCCATTAGCCATCACTCATGCCAAGCAGCAGTCAATGGATAGAAAGCAGAAAATTATGTTAAATACATTAATTTCTACATTCCATGAAGTTTTTAAATGCTACAGTTACTTTCTCAAAAACACTTTGACATTTTGACAAATTTGTGGAATGATCTCTATTCCTCTTGCAAACAAAATGCATTTTACTCCAATAATTGATCATTTCACTCTAAATTATGATCAGTTCTGGTTGAATAAATGCAGTTATTTGACATCTGCCAACACTAATATTTTTCTTTCAATTTTATGTTTACCTCTTCTAGTCCAGCTATGGAATTTTTAGTCTTTGTAAAAATAATACCTCATAATTAAAATAAGTTTAGTTGCCATATATAGTTTGCGATATATTCTTTTAATGGTCTCTAAATGCATTGTTCCTTTTAGGCAATTCATTTCTAGAAACTTGATATTAACAACATATTTCAAATATATATACTTACTAAGATAATTTGTAGAATTCATATATATACATACACTTGTTAAGTAGTGAAGCCTCACTAATATTTATATTGTACACTTATACTACGTATATTAGACTAAGGCTGTGCATTTTCATAATTTTGATTAAATGTATATTACTGTTTTAAAGAGTTTTATGTAGCACACATGATTTTTATTTAGAAATGATGCTTTTTTCTAACCAATATTTTATTGGAAGTAACTAAAATGAACAAGTTGTAAAATACAATTAAGGTTCTTCTTCTGTATGTTTTTAGTTTTACTGCCTCTCATCTATATCAGAAAAATGGGAGGCTTACACATTCTTTTTTTCATTACATAACTGAATAGCTTAGTAAGTGTTCTTGTTTTCACATTTTGTCTCATTCTTTCCTATTGTATCTGGGTTGCTTATCTACCTAGTGCCATCCTTGACTTTTTAAATTCATCTCTTTTATACTATCACAGATTTTGAAAATAATATATTCTTGTTAACACCTATCCACAGTTTGTGAGACATATAAAAGTTAAGCTCTCTTTCAAAAAGTTTGTTTTATACAAAAGTATGAGATGCTGCAGTCCCGCTGTACTCTCATACTCATTTGGATATTTTTATATCCAAGGCCTTTCATGAGCTCTTATATATAGAACTTACCAGTACCACAAAGTCATTTATATCAGATTTTCCAGGCAATTTTTAAACAATTTGTTTTATAAAGAAAAGATTGAAACTCCAGGAATGGAAAGGAGTGTAGACTGAGGGAATGGTTGCAGGGTGGCCGTGGTGGAATAGTTTTGGAACATTGTTAGAGTGGAAATTCTGTGTTGCAAATGCAAAATTACAGCCTGATACACAGCATATAAGAACTTTAATCGAATGGATACTTTTAATAAATGTGAATTTTCCCTTAAGGAGTGCAGTATATTTCCTAAATATAGCCTTATCAGGTAATCATTGTGTGAATAGAAGTGAAAACATACAAACTAGATCAAGTTGAAGACTAGAGGACTTTGCTTCTTGCAGCTATCCAAACTACTTGGCTTTTATTAGTTTAAACAAGTAAATTTAATGAACTGGTTTTATCATAAAGTTAGGCAAGCAGAACACTTGTCTCAGCCTCTCTGCCATCAGTCTACTATTTAAAATCTATAAATACAGGGAAGCAATTCAATGGGAAGGCACCTAACTGTTCTATTAAAATCCTCTGTTTGTGTGTTAAAATTTGAACTAATATTTAGTATTGAGAACACGTAGACTATACAAAATAATTAAGATGTTCACATATTATTTGTATTGAAATATGAAGTTTCTCAATATTTCACTTCTACAAAAAATGATCAGGGAACTGTTTTTACATTTTCACTCTTTGTTAGTTACCTGTTCTCTTGGAAAGCTCTTAAGGTCTTAATAATATAATTGTCACTTTATTAAGTTGATTTCCTAGAACGAGCCACCTGGCTTTAGCAACTACATTTGTATTTTCTAGATACTAACTCTCATATTTACAGTTGGTTTTATATATAAAATATTACGTTTGGAAAGAAATGAATGTGATCTCTTTCCCCAGTATCATGACTATAGTGTCATCTTACATGACTCACATACCTAGCTTTGGATTTACTTTCCAGATCAATTCCAAATCCAAGCTTTGACTGGATTTTCCAAAATAATAAACCCACCTTTTGGTGCATAGGTCTCCAGAGAATTTTTCTGTGCATTTTGATGTACTTCATGTCAATGGAGTTTTAGAACATATACCAGTATATATACTTTATCATCTCTGAAGGTGACTAAGCAAAGACTGAGTCTGATATCAAACATGTGAAAATAATTGAATTTGAGTATAAAACAAAGGAAAAAAAAATTAAAATGTGACTCTAGTGAGTAGGGTAACATAACTTGGCAATCATCTTTATTCAATTCATAAAGTGATATTTTTCATGTCTACTTATGTGTATCCATTACTCTAAAGCTGTGTTGTTCAATTCAGTAGTCACTAGGTGTGTGTTGATACTGAGCACATGAAGTGTAGCCAGTTCAATGGAAAAATGGAATTTTCAATTTATATTATTTGAATTGACTATTTAAATTTGAAAACCAGCTGTGTAAACTAAGTTTTTGATTAAACACAAGTTTATTGGTTTGGTATAGGTACATTTCACTTTGATCACTGCAGTCTACCAGATTTTATAGTCGTAGTTCACGTGGCAGATGCATAAGTAGTTTCTGGTATTACACATAAATTTTCTTCTAGAAAATGTCGTTGTATCATTCCAGTTTAAATGAAATCTCTTCAACACAATGATTTCATGTTGTAGTGCACTTATTTGAACATTTCACATAGCGAATTAGAGTGATACCTATGTAAACTCTCAGATTTTGATAATGTAATTGTAAGTACTAATTATTTTAAAGTGTTTTTTATACTTATTTTCCTTCAAATTAAATTATTTTTCTCTTTGAAGTAAAAAAAATGGTCATATTTATAAATGTAAAACAAACTTTACTTCTCCTGTGGAACTGAGTGGGGATACAGAAGCTAGTACAGATTGAGCATGCTTAATCAAAAAATGTGAAATCTGAAATTCTCCAAAATCTGAAGTTTTTGAGTGCCAGCATAACACCACAAGTGGAAAAGTCCACATTGGACACGTTATCTTTTCACTGTATTAATGGCATGTCATATTTCTTACTGTTAAGTACTTATGTTTGAATATGCATGGGAAAATAATTGCTTGTCCATAGCATAAAAATTCTGTCAGGAATGACGGGGTTGTCAAATAACCACAGGTGATCCAGACTGGTAGTTGAGCTAGACACTTTTGCTTTCTGATGTTTTAATGTAGGCAACTTTGTTTCATGCACAAAATTATTTTTAATTTATTTTTAAATACTGTTTAAATAAAATTACACCCAGGCTCTGTGTGTAAGGTTTTAGGTGAAGTGGTGGTTAAATAAATTATTACACCTGAAACAAGTTGTTATTTCAGGTATGGAAAACTTTTCAAACTTTTTAAAAACTTATCAGAAATATTTTACAAAGCAAAAGATTTCAATAAGCTATCAAACAATTGTCTATAGTATACAAGGTCTTTCTATTAATATCAAAAATCAATTCATTCAAATATTGAAATAATGTAAGTATTTTTCTGTAGCCTAAAATAAACAGGAAATAAAAAGCACTCTTCAATTAATACATTGGTTATGTTTTATCTCCATTTTTGCAAGGAAATGCTGTCAATTTGTGGCTTAAATTATTCAACTTCTGTCATAAATTATATTCAACTTTTGTCATAAATTATATTCAACTTTTGTCATAAATTATATAAATTAAATTTTTCAACTTTTGTCATAAATTATATGTCATTAATATATGTCAAAGAAGAGAATCTGTTAAACATAAAGATGTTATTTTCTATCACAATGGGTGGTGCCTCAGCTTCAACTAGACAAAATTTTAGATTAATTAGAATTCTTAAACAGACTGCATTCCTCTTCACATTTTGTTCTACTGTTAGAAACACATTGAAAGTATCTATACATTTTCTGAAGCATACTTAATGAAAAGTTTTATTGATGTTTAGTTGTTAAAACCATTTAATATGTGCATGCAAATGTGTAAATCATCACCACATTTTGCAAATCTGGAAAGAAAAAGAAGGTAGTCAACTAACATTTTTTGGGTTCTTTTTCAGATAGAGTCTCCCTCTGTCACTCAGGTTGGAGTGCAGTGGGGTGATCTCAACTCACTGCAAACTCTGCCTCCCAGTTTAAGTGATTCTCTTGCCTTAGCCACCATAGTAGTTAGGACTATAGGCATGCGCCACTATGCCTGGCTAATTTTTGTATTTGTATTTGCAGAGATGGGGTTTTGCCATATTGGCCAGGCTGACCTCGAACCCCTGGTTTCAAGTGATCCGTCCTTCCCGGCCTCTCAAAGTGCTGGGATTACACGCTTGAGCCATCGTGCCCAGCCAATTAACTTAATGATACTGTGTTCTCTACCAATGATTGTTGTTTGAATGGCAAAAAAGAGTTTCACACAGATTTTCTGTACTGTAAATTCCAATTAAATATTTTCTTGAGACAACAGAAATACATGCCAATATTCGATAGTTAAGACCCCCTTGAAATTCAAGTGATTTATGCTTTCTCACCAATATCACAATATATATTAACTAATATGAAACTAAATTTAGTACATTTCTGTACCGAAATACATGCAGAAATTGAAATTTTTCATAATATAAATCTATGATAATAACATTTCTCTAACAGGATACATATGCAGAAGGTGTTTATTGTAATTGACAGTGTCATGTAAATTGGCTGCAAAGCTACTCTTTTTCTGAGAAAATTTTGAGGAATGCTTTGCTGATATTAATAAATGGAGTTTAATTTATCAAATGCCTATTTAATTTAATGCTAATGCTCCTGAGTTGACACAGTTAGTAGATTGATTTAATTTGGGAAGGGGTATTTTTGGAACTGATACACATTTGCTTCTAAGTTAACTTTCCTCCTTCCAGGCACAGGCTATGGCTGTGGCTTCCCTCGTGTCTGCGTTGGCTGCCCAACTGTTCTGGCCCCCGCAGAGCTGCTGCCTGCGCTCTCGCACTTTCCACCGCGCGGCACTTTTGGAATCACCAGTGAGACAATTGTGAAACCAGCTTCAGTTTCTAAGGAAGAATTGTTGAATTTAATAAATAAACTGAGTAATGTTGATAATTAGATGGCCACCTTGTTCAGCTGCCTCTTGCAGGGCACACTGATGAGAGAAAGATCTGCAATGCTTTTTCTCCAGACAAGGATGTTGATGACTTTCCTGTAATGAATGCAGGACGAAAGTGTTTGGACCAGTATTCCATGTTACTGGCTACCCTATGGGATGTGCAGGAAACAATTAAGCAAACTGACATTCCAATCCTAGAGAAGAATGTGGTTGTGGCTGGAAGGTCAAAAATTGTTAGAATGCCCATTGTAATGTCACTGCACATAGATGGGGCACATGAACGTCCCAGAGATGATGCCACTGTTATAATATCTCCTGGATACTCTCCCAAAGAGCAGTTGAAGAAACATAAGTTTTTTGCAGATAGTGTAATTTCCGCTGCAGGCATTCCAAACCTGTTCACAATAGATATAGTCAAGGAAAGAGCAGCAGTTATTGATGTGGGAATAACCAGAATTCAAGATCCCGTAACTGCTAACCCCAAATTGGTTGGAGATGTGAATTTTGAAGGAGTCAGATAAAAAACCTGTTACATCATGCCACCTCCTGGAGGTGTTGGCCCCATGACGATGGCGATGCTAATGCAGAATACTATTATTGCTGCAACAAAGTGCTGAGGCTTGAAGAACAGGAAGTGCTGACGTCTAAAGAGCTTGGAGTAGCCACTAATGAACTGTTGTGTCTTCTGTGTCAAGAACAGCACTCCAAGTCAGCTCAAGAAGCAAAGCAGGCCAATAGAAAGACAATATATTTTATTTATTCTACTGAAATGGTTTAAAATGATGCTTTGTATTTATTGAAAGCTTAAATTGGAGGGTGTTTGTGCACATAGCTCTGCAGTACCTCACCAAGGGTCATTCCAGTATGCAGGGGCGTGTATCTAGCCAAGAGAAGCCATTAACCCAGTGATGAACTTGGGAGACATTTGTCATATTGAGATGGATACTTAACTCTGTCAAACCACCTCGGTTAAATATTTGTCTTCACTAGGACTGCATTTCCCAAATCCTATTCCAATAAGAGTTGATACTCATTTTAGGTACAAAAACTTCTGGGTTCAACTGATCAAACCAAAGGAAAAGTGTTGCTAGACAAAATTAGGGAAAAGGTGAAAAAGGAAAAAAATGGTAGTAATTGAGTAGAAAAAAAATTCCTCTAACTTATATGTGCATTGATTGGTAACCAGATTTACCTAAGTAGAACTGGATTGGCTAGGAAAAAAGAAAAAGTACCTACTAATCGTTTCCCTAAGCTGTCTTTTTGAGGCTTAGTCATTGGTAAAATGTTTAGGATTGTTCCTTGATATTAGTCCTCATTTTATGTATGCTACCCTTCAGTAAGTTCTCCCTGTTTTAGATTTCTAGGGTTGAAAGGCTTACTTGATATATTAGTCTTGTGTATTGTCATATTTGTCTTTGCTATATACTTTAACTTCATTGTTAAAGTTTTGTACTGTTAGGGAATATCTGTATAGTTTATTTAATATATCTTAAAACCTAATTTTGAAAAACAAACTTGGCT
>NW_012121043.1:9234591-9239948 GCF_000951035.1 Colobus angolensis palliatus | reverse complement strand
CTTGTAAGGCAGGCCTGGTAGTGACAAAATCTCTCAGCATTTGCTTGTCTGTAAAGGATTTTATTTCTCCTTTACTTATGAAGCTTCGTTTGGCTGGATATGAAATTCTGGGTTGAAAATTCTTTTATTTAACAATGTTGAATATTAGCCCCCACTCTTATCTGGTTTGTAGAGTTTCTGCCAATAGATCCAGTGTTAGTCTGATGGGCTTCCTTTGTGGGTAACCCAACCTTTCTCTCTGACCGTCCTTAACATTTTTTCCTTCATTTCAACCTTGGTGAATCTGACAATTATTTGTCTGGGGTTGCCCTTCTCAAGGGGTATCTTTGTGGTGTTCCCTGTATTTACTGAATTTGAATGTTGGTCTGCTTTGCTAGGTTGGGGAAGTTCTCCTGGATAATATTCTGAAGAGTGTTTTCCAGCTTGGTTCCATTCTCCCTGTCACTCTCAGGTACATCAATCAAACGTAGATTTGGTCTTTTCACATAGTTCCATATTTCTTGGAGGCTTTGTTTGTTTCTTTTTACTCTTTTTTCTCTAAACTTCTCTTCTCACTTCATTTCATTCATTTGATCTTCAATCACTGATGTCCTTTCTTCCACTTGATTGAATCAGCTACTGAAGCTTGTGCATTTGTCACATAGTCCTTGTGCCATGCTTTTCAGCTCCGTCAGGTAATTTAAGGTCTTCTCTACACTGTTTATTCTACTTGGCCATTTGTCTAATCTTTTCTCAAGGTTTTTAGTTTCCTTGAGATGGGTTAGAACATACTCCTTTAGCTCGGAGAAATTTGTTATTACCGACCTTCTGAGGCCTACTTCTGTCAACTCTTCAAATCGTTCTCCATCTAGCTTTGTTCCATTGCTGGTGAGGATCTGTGATACTTTAGAAGAGAAGAGGCACCATGGTTTTTAGAATTTTCAGCTTTTCTCCTCTATTTTCTCCTCATTTTTGTGATTTTATCTACTTTTGGTCTTTAATGATGCTGACCCATAGATGGGGCTTTAGTGTGGATGTCCCTTTTGTTGATGTTGATGCTATTCCTTTCTCTTTGTTAGTTTTCCTTCTAACAGTCAGGTCTCTCAGTTGCAGGTCTGTTGGAGTTTGCTGGAGGTCCACTCCAGACTCTGTTTGCCTGGGTATCACCAGCAGAGGCTGCAGAATGGCAAATATTGCAGAACAGCAAAGGTTACTGCCTGATCCTTCCTCTGGAGACTTTATCTCAGAGGGGCACCAGCTGAATGAGGTGTCTGTCAGTCCCTGTTGGAAGGTGTCTCACAGTTAGGCCACACAGGGGTCAGTGACCCACTTGAGTAGGCAGTCTGGCCATTCTCAGAGGTCAAACCATGCTAGAGAACCACTGCTCTCTTCAGAACTGTCAGACAGGGATGTTTAAGTCTGCAGAAATTTCTGCTGCCTTTTGTTCAGCTACGCCCTGCCCCCAGAGGTGCAGTCTACAGAGGCAGGCAGGCCTCATTGAGCTGTGGTGGGCTCTGCCCAGTTCGAGCTTCCTGGCCACTTTGTTTACCTACTCAAGCCTCAGCAATGGTGGATGCCCCTCCTCTAGTCAGGCTGCCTCTTCACAGTTTGATCTCAGACTGCTGCGCTAGCAGTGAGCAAGACTCCGTGGCATGAGACCCTCTGAGCTAGGTGCGGGATACAATCTCCTGGTGTACCATTTGCTGAGACCATTGGAAAAGCGTAGTATTAAGGTGAGAGTGTCCTCATTTTCCTGGTACAGTCTGTCACGAATTCCCTTGTCTAGGAAAGGGAAATCCCCCAACCCCTTGTGCTTCCCAGGAGAGGCAATGCCCCGCCCTGCTTTGGCTTGCCCTCCATGGGCAGCACCTACTGTCCAACCAGTCCCCTTGAGATGAACCAGGTATCTCAGTTGGAAATGCAGAAATCACCCATCTTCTGCATCGATCACACTGGAAGCTGCAGACTGGAGCTGTTCCTATTCAGCCATCTTGGAACAGAAGACAAGATCAACAAATTCTAAAATTGAGGACAACAAGTGAATTATTGGATAGACATCCATGTTTGAGAAGGACTAGAATATGAGGTAGGGAATTAATGGGGGTTTAGGGAGATACCCTAATTCTGCAGATTGTATTAATGAAGTAGGATTATAATCAAATCCAATCAAAGATTACATAAGTAGCTCCCCAAAATGTAACTGGAGTGCAAATTAACTGTATGCAGGCATACAAACATACATGTATGCAAACTTATGTAAATATATAATTGTATGGTTTGGCACTGTGTCCCCACCCAAATCTCATCTTGTAGCTCCTATAATCCTGATGTGTTGGGGGAAGAACCTGGTGGGAGATAATTGATTCGTGGGGGTGGGTCTTTCCCTTGCTGTTCTCATGCTAGTGATTAAGTCTCACGAGATCTGGTGGTTTTAAAATGGGAGTTTCCCTGCACAAGCACTCTCTCTTTGCCTGCTGCCATTCATGTAAGATGTGACTCGCTCCTCCTTACCTTCCACCATGATTTTGATATCTCCACAGCCATGTGGAACCATAAGTACATTAAGCCTCTTTTTTTTTTTTTTCTTTTGGCCACGTCTCAAGTCTCAATTTCCAGTCACAAGTTTACCTTTATCAGCGTGCGAAAATGAACTAATACAGTAATTTGGTGCTGCTGAAGATACCCAAAAATGTGGAAGTGACGTTGGAACTGGATAACAGGCAGAGGCTGGAAGAGTTTGGAGGGCTCAGAAGAAGAGAGAAAAATGTGGGAAAGTTTGGAATTCCCTAGAGATTTGTTGAATGGCTTTGACTAAAATGCTGATAATGATATGGACAATGAAATTCAGACTGAAGTGGTCTCAGATGCAGACAAAGAACTTGTTGGGAACTGGAGCAAAGGTTACTCTTGCTATGTATTAGCAAAGAAAATGGCAACATTTTACCCCTGCCCAGGAAATTTGTAGAACTTTGAACTTGAGACAGATGATTTAGGGTATCTGGCAGAATAAATCTCTAAGCAGTAAAGCATTCAAAAAATGACTTGGGTGCTGTTAAAGGCATTCTGTTTCATAAGGGAAGCAGAGCATAAAAGTTCGGAAAATTTGCAGCCTGATCATTGTGATAGAAAAGAAAATCCCATTTTCTGAGGAGAAATTCAAGCTGACTGCAGAAATTTGCATAAATAACGAAGAACTGAAAGTTAATCTCCAAGACAGTGGGGAAAATATCTCCAGGTCATGTCAGAGGTCTTCATGGCATCCCCTCCTATAACAGGCCCAGAGGCCTAGGAGGAAAAAATGGTTTCATGGGCCAGGCCCTAGAGTGCCTCTGCTGTTTGCAATCTACAAACTTGGTGCCCTGTGTCTCAGTTATTCCAGTCATTACTAAAAGAGGGCAATGTACCACTTGGGCTGTTTCTTCAGAGGGTTGAAGTTCAAAGCCTTGGCATCTTCCACATGGTGTTGAGCCTTTAAGTACACAGTAGTCAAGAATTGAGGTTTGGGAACATCTGCCTTGATTTCAGAAGGTGTACAGAAAAGCCTGGATGCCCAGGCAGAAGTTTGCTACAGGGGCAGGGCCCTCATGAAGAACCTCTGCCAGGACAGTGTGGAAGGGAAATGTGGAGTTGGAGCCCCCACACAGAGTTCCTACTGGGGCACTGCCTTGTGGAACTGTGAGAAGACAGCCACCATCCTCCAGATAGTAGATCCACTGACAGCTTAACCTGTGCATCTGGAGAAGCCACAGACACTGAATGCCAGCCCATGAAGTCAGCCAGGAGGGAGGCTGTACCTTGTAAAGCCACAGCGGTGGAGCTGCCCAAGACCATGGGAACCCATCCCTTGCATCAGCATTACCTGGATGTGAGACATGGATTCAAAGGAGATCCTTTTGGAGCTTTAAGATTTGACAGGTTCACTGGATTTTGGACTTGCATGGGGCCTGTGATCCCTTTATTTTAACCATTCTCTCTCATTTGGAATGGGTAAACACCCAATGCCTGTACCTGCCATTTTATCTAGGAGGTAAATAAATTGCTTTTGATTTTACAGGCTCATAGTTGGAAGGAATTTGCCTTGTCTTAGATGGGAGTTTGGATTGTAGACTTTTTAGTTAATGCTGAAATGAGTTAAGACTTTGGGGGGACTGTTGGGAAAGAATGATTGGTTTCAAAATGTTAATCCCATGGGATTTGGGAGGGGCCAGAGGTGGAATGATATGGTTTGGTTCTGTGTCTACATCCAATTCTTATCTTGTAGCTCCCATATTTCCTATATGTTGTGGGAGGGACCCAGAGGAGGATAATTGGATCATGCAGGAGGGTCTTTCCCATGCTGTTCTCATGATAGTGAATAAGTCTCATGAGATCTGATGGTTTTAAAGATGGGAATTTCCCTTCCAAGCGCTCTCTCTTTTTGCCTTCTGTCATCCATGTAAGATGTGACTTGGTCTTCCTTACCTTCCACCATGATTTTGAAGCCTCTCCAGCCATGTGGAGCTATAAGTTTGTTAAACCTCTTTCTTTTGTAAATTGCCCAGTCTTGCGTATGTCTTTATCAGCAGTGAGAAAATGGACTAATATATCCGTATATGAGTTAATGAGTAAATTTGAAAAAAAAGGATCATTGAGATAACCAGAAGTCATGAAGTGGCACATAGTAGAGGCTCAACAAATGTATTCCCCAAATTTACCACCATTGTGCCTCTCATAATACTATGAAACTCTAATATAAGATATTGGTGACTTACTGTGTTAGGTGGAATAATGGCCTTCCAAACACATTCTCATCCTAATTACCAGAACTTGTGCATATGTTATGCTAGGCAAAGGAGGATTGAGGCTGCAGATGGAATTAACTAACCTTGAAATAGGAGATTTTTTTTTTTATTATCTAGGGATTCCCAATATAATTAGAAGGGCCATTGTAATAAAAGAGATAGGAAAAATGAGTCAGTGACAGTGACATGATACGAAAAATATTTATCAGCTATTGATGACTTTGACGATGTAAAGCCTTCACAATCCAAGCCATGTGGGCATCCCATAGAAACTTGAAAGTCAAGAAAGTATATTTATCCCTAGTGCCTCCAGAAAGAAATGTAGCCTGGTAAATACTTTGATTTTAGCACATTTCTGATCAATGAGCCTTGAGATATGAAATTAGAAAAACAAACCCTGGAAAGACGACATCTTCCTGAAAAAGAAAGAGATGGGCAAGAGAAACATCAGTCTTCTGTAGCGGAATATGGTCCTATCTATATGAGCATCTAAAAACATGAAAACGGCCGGGTGCGGTGGCTCAAGCCTGTAATCCCAGCACTTTGGGAGGCCGAGACGGGCGGATCACGAGGTCAGGAGATCGAGACCATCCTGGC
>NW_012121043.1:9179073-9234541 GCF_000951035.1 Colobus angolensis palliatus | reverse complement strand
TAGCTGGGACTACAGGTGTGCACCACCACGCTCAGCTAATTTTTGTATTTTTAGTAGAGATGGGTTTTCACCACGTTGGCCAGAATTGTCCCAATCTCTTGACCTCATGATCCACCCGCCTCGGCCTCCCAAAGTACTGGGATTACAGGCTTACAGGCGTGAGCCACCCAGCCCAGAAGATTTTTAAGAGTCTGAGTTAATATTAAGTTTAATCACATCCTCTGAATGTTTCTTTTTCTTTTTTAATAAAACAAACAAACAAGAAACAAAGTTAAATTTCATTTTAAAACAGGAACTCATTTTGTCCATGTGGATACAAATGCTAAAAGCAAAATCTTTTTCTTCATATTGATTCATTGATTGGAAAACTTTTAAGTATGTTTGCAACAACTGGTGTATGTGAAATTTTTCAAACGTAAATTTATAAAATCTAAATACACATAAAATGCTTTCAATGAAAATGTAGTATCTATATTAAAATAAGCTGTACATGTAAAATATAAAGTAGATTTCAAAGAATTAGTATTTTAAAAATCATCTTGTTTTATGTTTTGAGATAAAATATAACATATTAGACTAAACACAAAATAGTATTAAAGTTGATTTTAAAAATTACATATATGGCTCAGGTTACACTTCTATTGGAAAATGCTCTGATCAAGCATGATTATGAGGGTGAGATAAATGCCTACATAAAGTATTCCAATGGTTTTCTTAGACTTTTTTTAACTTGAACATGATTCCCAGGACACTAGGAATCCAGAAATATGCTGTGACACAGCGTTTGGTTTTTATTTTATAATTCCTTGGCTCCATAATCATGTATATGTGAAGACTACATAGAATTTAAACTAAAAATCTATATGAATATAAAAGATGAACTTGTTTAGTTTAGTCAAAAGAAAGGCAAATGATGAGTCATGCTCATTTACTCATTTTCTTCACTATTTTAATGAAGAAGACTGGTTATCAATATGTTACCAGAACCATATTTCTAAGCCAAGAATAGAAGAAGTAATGTTTGGCACAGTAATCTTTATCTTTTTTTCTTTTTGAAGAACTTAACAATGACCATGGATCATAGGCTAATTACTGAAAGCATTTCTTGGTAAATTTCAGTTATGATTCCATTCAAATAGTAAATATGTATGTACATTTTTCCCTTTTTTGCTTTATTTGAATAACATTTTAATAGTTCGTTTGAAAGTTTGTGTTTTCTAAATAAAATTGCTTCATAACAATTTATGTGTTTTAATTTTTATTCTGTTATTTTTAATATTTACTACGTGTAAACATGTAAAAAGAAAAAGAAAAAGGAAAAAAACCCTCATAGTTTACTACATGTGAGAAGAAATACGGAATTAGGGCTACAGAAAAAAAGCAATAAACTTTAACCTATGTAAGAATAGTAAATCAAGTAGCTCACTGATTTGCTACTTCTATATGAAATCTTAATAGAAAATGTTATTACCTAAATGAAATTCACCAACGTATGATACAATTATTTCTTCTACTTTCTAGTATTTCTAGGAATCACTATATTCCCACCACGGTCAGCATAACACATAAATTCCTTTTAGGGAATATAGATGCTCATTAAACACAGTCTGAATGTCTCTCTAAAATTTTAATCTATGAGTCTTATGTCAAATAATTATATTTTTAAAAAAGTAACATAAAATAAGTTTTAAGCTTATAGTATCTTTTTATATCAAAGGAAAATAATAATTAACAAAATGTAGAAATCTAAACCTAGGATACAACAAAAGTACTTGGATAATTTTTTTAAAGGACAGAAGATTAATTTTATATAAAAGTTAACATTAAAACTGACAAAGGCTGAAGCATTGTTGAAAAAGGTTTAAAGATTTCAGTTTAGATTCACACCTTCAAAGTGAGAATCGATTTAACTTTTCTTACATCCTTTGTTAACATTTTTGTAAAGGGAAGAATATCAGTTTTTGTAACCTTTTAAAACTTTGCTTATCAAAAGCATTAAACTGTACTTATTTTCATCCGTGGTGATATTTTTAAATGACTGAAAACGAATATTTTGACATTAAAAGCCATATAATTCCTTGGCGGCATTACTGAATATGAAAGGCTATTTTAAGGAGTCTAAAATAAATATAATATTAAAAACTCTAAATTTATTTATTTATTATATCTTCTTCAGGGTAGTTTCAGTAGTAATAATACAGAGTTAAGTTATTTTTGTACTAAATGTAATTCATTTCATTCTGTTCATAATAATAAATTAACATTTTTTTGCAATAGGAAGGAAATAGACCATGATCAATTTTAGTTACATATTAATGTCAATATTTACTTTATTAACTATAAGAAGAGCTTTTGGAAATAGGTTTATCAATTGAGGTACATGGAGAGATACATGCTCGCTCCTTCACCCACAAGGCTTGTGAGCGCGTATGTATATATGAACATGTATGTCCCCATATCACTTTGTAAGATGAAAACTAGTAGGCAGAACATAGTAATTTGACAAGTACAGAATTTCAATAACATGGAACTAGGAATGCAAGTGACTTAGAATCATACATATCCCTTCCTTAAGCTAAACTAAGAGCCGAAATTATTCTCCAGAAACTTGAATGAATAGTATAAGGTACAGAATTCAATATTTGTGGAAAGATCAACAAATTCTTATGTTTATTATTATACTTTAAGTTACAGGGTACATGCGCACAACGTGCAAGTTTGTTACATATGTATACATGTCCCATGTATAAAAAAATAAAAAAATAAAAATAAAAACATGAAAACTGAGGATGGAGAAACAAAAAATATGAACCAACTGTACTGATGAGTTTCTTTTTATGAAGGATAATTGTGTGTTCTTACTACATGTTGACTTCAATGCATTGCACATGGTCACTAAAATAAATCCAACTAACAAACTGCCAAATACATTACTGGAATAAATATGTCTTTTGAATTCACTTATCTGAAATACAAGTCTGACATAGTAACCAAAAATAAATTAATGTTAGTCTGCCATTGCTTTATTTTAGTAAGTTATTGCTGACCCCTGACTTTCATGATAAATTTTTATGGTTTTAATCCTTTGTATTAAAACCTTGCAAAGGGGTTCCAATGAATCAGAGATTCAAAATTCTCCTTTGGAAATTGGAATGTTAACTACTTTGGGTGAAATCCCGTCCCAAAGAGTCTTCAAAGGTTTCTGTATTTAGTTATCTAATTTATGAATTTCTCTTTTCTCCTGTAATATTATTTGATGAACCAACATACCTGAACTAATTTGGACACTATACAAGCCTTGTTAAATATCTTTACCTATTAAGGGTTTCACAAAAGGAAGTTGGCACATACACATAATGAGAATGTTGACAAGAATCTACAAATTTTGGGGTAGTTTTGTAAGTTTTCATTTGAAGATTTTATTTTAAGCATCATTTGCTGACAAGTTTTGCTATTTTCTATGGGTTTAAGGAAGAAATTATCAACTTTAGTAGATAATTTTCTCTTCCTTCCTTAGAGGATCTGGCAGTGAAATTTAATCAAGGTCTGATACAAGGGAAAAATTTTGCCAGTTACACCATTCCAAATGAAATTAGAAATGATGCATACTAGACTGCCACTTTAAATCTGGATTCTTATCGAGGCCAAGTTTATTCTTAGAATCACTGTGGAGCTCAAGCCAAACTATCTTATTGTGCAGTAATATAGGCATGAGTCTCCAAATCTAGTTACAACTCACCCGACAGGTAGTTATTTAGGGAGACCATCCACAGGGAGTGATTGGAGTCCCATCTGTTTAAGGACTTGCTGCCAGTGATAGCAAAAGATAGGGAAGATCCATCATTCTAAATGGAGGATCAATGGCTGAGAGCATACTGTGAGAATGAAAGTCAAGAGAGTGTTATTTTGTATTGGGGAAAAGTCAGAATGATATTGACTCTCTCTAAGTCATGTAGAATTGAATTTAGAGACACAGTTCTTACTGTGAGTGCTCCATGCAATGTGTTAAAGTCATTCAAACAGCAGTTAGACAAGGTACTTCAAGTCAGTACTTATCATTAAAAAGAATAAAAGTATGTCCATTTAACCACCCTCAGGAAAAAAGTAAAATGTCAATGTTGTGTGACTCCCAAATCTCTCCTCTAGTATCTTTTGAGGTGAAACATGCAAGTGAGCATTTAATACTAAAACACAATTTTCTCCCAGCAAGCAAATGGGTTGTCTACTTGAACAGGATATAGTTCAATCAATCATGAAATAATAGACTATCAGGAAGGGACCAAGACATTACCTAGTAAAATCTTCTCAAATTAAATGTGACCTAAAGAAACTAAGTGTCTGTTTCCATGATTAAATAAACAAAAGCCTGTTGGAGGACTAGGGTATAAACTTGTACTAAATCTTGTGTAATTTAGTATTTTATTTTCCTTCTACAATATGATGGCATCTCAGTTAGCTATTTATCAAGTAATTATATATTTGGGAAGTCATAATCTTTATGCATCAAACAAAAACAAAGTAATAAAACATAATAATCCACTTGTGGAAAATACATTGAGTCCGTACCCGATATTCATCCCTCCTTTAGCTGTACTACATAAACTAAAAACTAAAAATTCAATTCCTCAGATCTTTAGCATCTCTTGTTTTATATGTTGTTAAAGCTCAGCCCACGAAATGAACTCCTGTGTTTTGGAAGTTGAAAGTAAAGAAAATACTGCACTTTTGCAGGCAGTATTATGGAAGCATTCGATTTTTGTTCGATCCCACTGGCAGTGTCTTTGAATCCATCCCTGGGTACTGGGAAGCAGGCTTCAATTTTGTGTGAATCTAACAGGTACAGTACAATTTGCAGTCAATAGATGTGGTAGGTTCTTTATCATGCGCAGTTTACAACTAAAGTGTTCCTGTGGTTAACAACAATTGTTGTGGCCCCTCGATTCCCCTTGATTGTAGCAAAATTAGCAGCTTCTCCAGCCTTACAGTTTAGTGGTATATTTTTATATGTCATTTCCAGAAGTCCAGTCAATGAAAATCTGTTCTTCTTATCTTCTTTCAATGTAGTAAGTAAGCACTTTTCCTTTCCTAAATCCATTTTTTCTCTTTCTACTTGAAATGATGTGTTTTTTAAAACCTATAATGAACCATGACTAATGTACACTTCTTTGGTATAAGCTATATTTACTGAATATTCAAACAAAGGGAGTATGAACTAAGACTTGAATATTGAAAGGTTTCATAAAGGAAATGGAGCTAAAGTTAGATTTAAAAGCATCTAAGATTCTGATAGCCCAAGAGATAAGAAAATGAGAATTCAGATGTGAGAGACAACCTGAATTTATGACATTAAGAATGAATTTGTGTACATCTGATTTTTCACTATGTCCCGAATGCCCAATATAGGCCAAGTAGCAAGAAAATGATGGATTTGAATCACTGTAGATACTGGCTTGAATACAGTGAAGATTATGTTTGGGGAAAATATTGAATAGACTATTGAATTAAAAGAGGGAATTAAAATAGTGGAAGCCTTTAAAAAGTGGAGGCTATTGAAAGAAATCATCTTTGAAGGATTTGGAAAAGGGAGTGATATGATAAAAATAATGTTTAAAGCATAACATGGGCAGTAATATATAAGACAGTAGAGGAGCTGGACTAAAGGAATATTAAGATTAATGATGCTGGAAAGGAAGGCATAAACACAAGAGCAAGGTCTTTTAGGGAGGGACGAAGTCTGAAAGCATAGGGATTCATTTTAGTGAACATTTAACTCTAGAAGATAGATATTAATAAAGGTTTTCATATAAGACTATAAAGAAGATGAGACCATTGGTATAAATAAAAGCTGCACGGAGCTAGAAAGAGGGAAAATGTGTCTTATATGATAGAGGACTCCTCAGAAATGAGAGACATTCTACTCTGCAGTCTGTGGACTGTAGCGGGGTGGAAAGCTATAGTAATTGGAATCCAATGAAATAGAAGTAGGTTTAGGAGGGTTATCTGGGGAGTCCACTAAGAAAATAATAAAGGACAGAATAAAGCTAGACTATAAATTTCATATAGATGAAGTCTACCTATGGGGTTCTATAGTCCAGAGTACAATTGAGAAAAAAAAAATGTAGATACTGTTTAAACAATGTGTGTAAATATGATAACGCCAGACAAATTGGAAAATAAATAAAATATAATAAAGGATAATGTCAAGATGTATAAACCAACTTTAAGTTTAATATAAATGCAAATAACTCCCAAGAATGGCACATACATGACTCTCTAGTTTGTTTCCTTTTTCCTCTAAAGTTTCAAGGTGCAAGACAATTTGCTGTAAGACAGTAGCCCAGATATTCTGAAGAGACAGTTGCTCCCATTTGAGAGAGGACAGAGTACACTCCCTAATGGGAAAATAGTTCTCTCCCTGCTGCATCTAGTTAGCCTTCTAGTAGAGACATCTTTCTTGGGCAGACATTTATTTCACAGGCTCAAGAGTTATCTTGCCTGCATCCTCCGTCTGCCCACATAAGATATGGGTCCTAAACGAATGAGCCTGAAGAGTGCTTTTCTGGACAAGGCAGTAGGCTATTCCTTCTCAAACCCGGGCTGGATAAATCTTAAAGGAAAGTTGCCAGAAGTGGTCATTCCCACCAGTATCCCAGAGTTAACAGAGGGAACTGCAGTAGCACATCTGTGGTATGAAGGGGAGCAGGTGTTGAATTAGGAGAAGATAACAATTTTAAAAAAAAGAGAGAGAGACTTTTACAGGCGACAGTATCAGGTTTCCTACTAGGAGGAGGGGACATTAAGCTAATCCTGGTCCTATCTCCCCTATAAGCAGAAAGTAGCTCTTTCAGGATTTTCTTCATAAAGGAGGAAAGACCTGCTTTCCATCCTTATTCCAAACCTCAGTTTGTTTTGGGCATAGAAACTGCTCTGTCGCCTCCCTTCCCTTCAACATCCTTCATTTTGGTAGTGACTAAGTTTTTCCTGTTTCTTACAGAGACATTTGCAGACACTTAAGAAGCTATCAAGAAGCTAGAAATCTATGGTAAGCAGAAGACAGAAGCCTGGAAGTTGGGAATCTTGCCTTAATGGAGTCTTAAGACAGCAGTATGAGCTGAGCCTGAGAACATTTGGCCCAGAAAGTAACTAATGCTGTATTGGGTTCCCATTTCTACAGAAGGAAGGAGATGCATCTACCTGTTGCTACCAATTGCTAACTATTCCCCTACTGCCCGCTACTCACACAAACACTCCACACAAACACTCCACTGTGGGCAATTCTTTCGAGGGCTTGAGGGACAGACCAGGACTCGAGGGAGGAGGGAGTTTCTTAAGCAGAAGGAAAGCTTAGATAGTGGGTTATGGTGGAAATGGCTTCTACTATACTGAGTTTGACTTGTCATTGGCTTAGGAATGGCAGGGGAAATCAATGACTCAGAATTTCCCCCACTCACATCTATCCCTAGAACTATGGAAGTTGTGTCCCGGGAAAAGTTATGCTTGAAATGAGGCTGAAGCCGTAAGCCTCTGTGGTGTCTCAGGATCAGGAGTACTCGAGCAGTGACAACCTGAGTGTGACAAAGAAGACATAATTGACATATGTTTTGCCAAACCTCATTTTGGACGGAGACCCTTGGCATCATAGGCTAGTTGTGGGCATTATACACTCAGGAAGATCTTGCTTGCTCCATGCCAAGAATGTTAGGACTTCTACATAATACAAGCTGCCTGATGTGGGAGAAAAACAGAGGGATGGGTGTTATTTGTGTCTAGTTATTAGCCTGATTTTCAGATAAGTCATTGAAGCAACATAGGTTGAGAAGTTTTTACATTTGTTTAACAAACTAGTAAATGAGCTGAGATTTGAACCTATTTAGAAATGAGGTCTGATACATCTGATTAATTTTCTCAACAAAAACATACAGTGGATCTCTGCAGGTCAGGCACTAAAATAATAGTAAACAAAACAGGCTTATATTGTCAGAAGTTTATAATCTAATGGAGCAGACAGATAATACAAAAGAAAATAAACCAGCAAGAGGCCTATTGCATATAGAGGCAAGTAAAATCATGGTAAGAAAAGCACCGTCTTATAATGTAAAAAGAGGCTATTGTGGGTATTGTGTTTGTCATTTGGCATCTATTTCAGCCTTCCTCTGGTGTACTTTTTGTTCTACAGAGGCTAGAAAACTTGCAGTCAGGGATTTAGATGCAAATTGAATTAAGTAAGAAGATCCAAAATGAGATATTAAAGGCAGAAGTGAGACTTTTTGAGCTTATTGCTGCTTTTAAACATGGTTGTAGATGGTTTTTTTTTTTCTTAATTATAATTTCAGCCTAGTCACTTGCTTTGTGGAAGTTCAGGGGCTGTGGCAGTCAGGAAGTGCAGGCTAATGCTGCCATAAGTGTAAGTTCTTGAAGTTAGCCATTCCAGTAATGGCCTCCTGATTCTCCCTCTTTTTGATTATGACAATGGCTCTCTGGGTTGGCAGCCACCTGTTCCTGTTCGTGGAGCCATTACTCGTTGTCTACCTGAGTGCCTACTCCTTGTAACTGAGGCCTAATTGATTAAAAGTACTAATATAATTGCTTTTTATTAGGAAAAACATTTCTCAAGAAATAACTCACGTTGATAACTGAAGGATGAATAGGAGTTAACCAGCTAATGACTAAGGAATAGAACCTTTCAGGCAGAAGGAATAGCATGGGCAAAACCCTGACACTGGAAAGGATTGATATCTATCCTGACATCAATCCTGAGAAGAAAAATAAACTTATTTTTAAAATATGATCAACCTTAATTAAATCTAGGATCCATTAGTAAGGACTTCATTGCAAAAAATAGTTCTAGTGGTAAATTTTCTCCGAAGTACTGAAGATAATCCAGGGTGACTGGTCTGTGGAAGGAATGAGGAAGGGTAATGGGGACTCCTGGTAGATTATGCTATAGAAGTAATCAGAATGTTTATCATATAGGGGTGAACAATTTGAAATTTCTCTAAATGTAAGAAAAAGTGATTGCAGACAGCAGAGAAGAAGAGTAATGAACATATTTGTCTGGAAAAGAAATTCTCAATTTTTAGCTTTTAATTCTGTATTTAGAATTGAAGCATTATTGTTTATCCTGAGAATAAAAATAAACTTATTTTTTAGTATTATCACCCTTAATGAAACCTAGGATTCATTAGTAAGGTCTTCATTGCAAAAATGGTTCTAGTGGTGATCATTTGCTGTTGCCCAAAGTACTATTCTTTTGTCACAGATTATCTTTCTTGCAATTAGCACCTTATGAGCCTTTCTCATCATGTTTACTGGGTCACACACATGCACACAATTGCAAAGGCAGGGGTGTATGGAGAAGGCAATGTGAACTGCCTCATGAGACCAGGTCTTCAGTGCATAAAAGTTGGGATCTAAATTAAATAGTTGCTATAAAATTATAACTGAGAGAATAGAATGTTTATGGTTCCTCTTTCTTTTCAGTGCAAAAATGACTATAACTGCAGACATCGTAAAATAATGCCGAGAGGTTTTAATCAGAAGTCAAGACTAATCTCTAGCTCTTTCACTAATGTTATCCAAGCAGTTCTCCTTTAGTATCTGTTAACCTGAATTCTTCATTTGTAAAATAATGTGCTTGAGTCAAATATATTAAAGATTGATATATTTAACTATCAATAAAATATGTAGTTCCCACGCACTAAAAGAGTTCCTATGCAATAATTACAAAATATAATTATAGAGGATGTTCCAATTACATAATATTCACAGGAAAAACAATTTGCATCAATTAAAGTCATTGTCATCAATATTTTTAATTGTTTTGTGTAAACTTGTTTTTATATATTTTGAGAGTTTATTATAATATTAACTGCCTACACACATAAAATAAATACTTCAATCTAGGAAAGTGAAATCACTACTCAATTGCCTTCTTTTTATCTGAAAATGGGCTAAAAGACCAAACAGACTTATATTAATATATATATGTTTCTTTTTGACACTCATCTTTTCTAAAAAATTCATCTTTTCCAATTTATTTTCAACATTTCTGTAACTACATGTTTTAGATATAGCTCATGTACAAAACACGTTGTTGGATTTAAAAAAAACCTAATCGTAAAACAATTGTCTTTTGATTGGATCATTTTATCTATTTATATTTACTATAATTCGTGATATACAAGTTAGGTACCCCTTATCTGAAATGCTTGGGACCAGAAGTATTTCAGGTTCGGGATTCTTTAGAATTTTAGAATATTTACATTATACTTATTAGTTAAGCGTCCTAAATCTGAAACCCTGTCTCTACTAAAAATAACCAAAAATGAGCCAGGTGTGGTGGTGCATGCCTGTAATTTCAGCTACGTGGGAGGCTGAGGCAGGAGAATTGCTTGAACCCAGGAGGCAGAGGTTGCAATAAGCCGAGATCACGCCACTGCACTCCAGCCTGGGTGACAGAGCAAGACTCCATCTCACAAGAAAAAAAAAAGGAAGAAAGAAAAACCAAAATCTGAACTGCGTCATGTTGACACTCATAAAAGTTTCAGATTTTAGTGTATGTTGGATTTTGAATTTTTGAACTTTGGAAGCTCAATCTGTATTTGAATATGTATCTATCATCCATTTCTGTGCATTTGATTTACTTCTAATACTTCTGTTTCTTTTCTTGTATTCTTTTGTGTTTGTTAATTAAGTTTATCATTCCACCTTTCAATCTATTTGTTGTAGTCAACCCTCTTTTTGGTATATCCAAAATTTTTATTATTCTTTTCATGGTTAATTTAGCAATTAAAATTTGCATTCTTAATTTTTTAAAGTATAAAGTTAATTATTGTTTTTTTCTTCTCTGTAATAAGAAATTTTGAACACATTAACTATATTTAGCCCATTTTGTATTGTATTATATGATATTTAATTTAATTATTTCTTTGTAAGTCTACATTATTGGTTTAGAAAGCTAATGTTGCTTTCTGCTGGTTGCTTCTTTGACCTTTTTTCTTTTTCCATATCATGTCTTCTCTCTTGAATTACCTTCCACATGGTTCATATTTTCTTTAATGAAAATTACTGGTAGGAAACTCCCGCAGATTTGTCTGTTAATATCTTTATTTTACTCTTTATGGGATTTTTAGATCTTCGGTAACAAAGTACCACAAGCTGGGCAGTTTAAACAAGAGAAACTCATTGTCTTACAGATCTGGGAGCTAGAAGTCTGAAATCAAAGTGTCTGTAGTGTCATTTCCTTCCGAGGGCCCTGAGGGAAGGATCTGTTCCAGGCCTCTCTCCTTAGTTTGTAGACGACTGTCTTATTTTCGAGTCTCTTCACATTGTATTCCTTCTATGTGTGTCTGATTCTGTTTTCAAATTTCCTCTTTTTTAAATTGGATTAGGATCAATCCTAATGACCTCATTTTAATTTGTTTCTCTCTTTCTGTAAAGACTGTATCTCCAAATAAGAACACATTCCGACTTACTGGGGATTGGGATTCCAACAAATATTTTTCTGGGGGATACAATTCAACCCTCACCCCCTTATTTAAAAAACTGGTATAAAAGTCTAAGTGAGCATTTACTTTTCTTTGTATTCATGGTGACCATCGGCTTGTGGCTTTTAATGTTCTATTTAGAAGTCAGCTTAAGGAAACTGGGAGCCTTCCTTTTGAGATGTAATAATCAAGAAAGGTAGCATCTGTATCTCCCAGTTTTCATGGGACTATGAGTCGAACTTCAGCTGGCACACAGCTCCAAGTTGCAAAGACATGAGTACTTCATTTTTTATTTGAATTAAGACAATTAACAAATACAGGTGGCTACTACAACTACTACGTAAGTTTAAGGTGATTCATGTATGACAAATGGTGCTGTCAAGTCCTCTTAATTAAAGACTCTTTGTTGTTTGTCTTCAGAGCCTGTATGAGACAGGTTGCACCTGCTTGGCTATATAAAAGGGTAAAACCTCTTTCTGACTTCGTAATGTCCAGAAGTTTGCCTGTTATGCACATCCAATTTTGGTTTCATGTTATTTACTAATGAAACTTTTCTTTTCCTCCTTTTTTTTTTTTTTAATAGCAAGAATAGCCTCTTTCCTTACCTCTATATTCTGCTTCTGTTAATTCCAGTATGTAAGATTATTATAGGTTTATTTGTATAATTTTTATATGCATTTTAATTCAGTGTATTGTTTCCTTGTGGCTTAGAAATAGTTTGTATTACATTCATTATTTTCTTTTGAAAATAATACTTATGAAAATTCTTTGAGAATCCTGTGAACATGAAGTATATTTTTCCAGACAGAATTTCTTTCTCTTATTTCCACTAGGAAATTAGGTGTCTATTGGGAAGAGACATATTAGATTTATGAGTTTTCTCAACACTTTTGACTACTCCAGGCTGTGAATTCAGGTGAGAGCTGGCTAGCCATTTAACTTCTCAGGCACACTTGTTTTTCTTGCTGTGCTCTGTACCAAGACAGGTTTTCTTGCAGGGGTTTAAAAGTGGTGAGTAGTTGTAGTGGGTTTAATTCTTATTTACATTTACACTGAGAGTATAGCCCCTTGGGATCACTTACTAGATTCTCCCTTTGGTCATACCCTGGGTTTATATTCACATTTTGTTAAACTAGTAAAACTACAGATCATTCCTAATAGTTTGAGAAATATACTGCAAACTGGAGAACGTATTTATTAGCTCGTAGAGTTTCTGTTGATCCTTAGGTATGCAATCATAATCTCTTCAAATAAGGATAATTTTACTTCTTTCTTTCCAACGTGTGTGCCTCTCATTTTCCTTTCTTGCCTTTTTGTATTAGTTAAGGCTTATAGATCAATGAACAAGAATAGAAACTAGAAATGTATACATATGTCCATGGTTATCTGAATTTCTACAAATTCCCTGAGAAAATTTTTGAAAAATAAAACCTTTTATTAAGATGTTGAGACATTGGAAACCACACAGAAACAATAAGCTTATCCTACACAAAAATGACTTTGAGCCATGATCATAATTCTAAACATAATAATTGAAAGTACAAATTATCTGGGAAAAAAACTAAGATAATATTTTGCCCACCTTAAGTTAATAAAATATTATCAGAGGACACAGCAAGCACTAAATGTAGTAGAAATGAAACAATTTCATACATTAGATCTCATTGAATGTTTTAAACCATATACAAACATAGTAATAAGAAAATGCATATGTAAACATCAATATGAGAGAAAATATTCACAATACATATGTCTGAGAAAGAACTTGAATATATAAAAACACTAAAAGTTCATTAATAAGAATATATATATATATTTTAAATGGCAAACATTTAGAAAAAATGGCTACAAAGGACATATACATATGGAAAATAATCACAGAAAAAGATGCTCATTATTATTAGTTATTAGGAAATTGAATATTTAGCCCACAATCAAATAACATTTTGTACCCCTAAAATTGCTAAATTTAAGCATACTTATTTTACCAAATATTGCTGATACTGCATGAATAAACAAATTTATGATGACAAAAATCAAAACAGTATTTACTTCAGAAGTGGTAGAGTGTGTCTAAAATGGAGGCAGAGAAAAACTTCCTGAGATAAGGAAAATATTTTTAACTGATAATTTATTTTTCGTTGATTCATAGTAATTGTACATATTTCTAAGGTACATGTGATATTTTCATACAATGTGTAATAATGAAATTAGGGTAAGTGGGATATCCATCACCTAAAACATTTTTTTTTTTTTTTTTTTTCTTCTTCTTTTTTTTTTTTTTTTTTTTTTTTTTTTTTTTTTTTTTTTTTTTTTTTTCAGACGGACTCTTGCTCTGTCGCCCAGGCTGTGGCTCAGTGTTGCAATCTCAGCTCACCGCAACCTCCACCTCCCGGGTTCACGCCATTCTCCTGCCTTAGTAGCTGGGACTACAGGCTCCTGCCACTACGCCCAACTAATTTTTTGTATTTTTAGTAGAGATGGAGTTTCACTGTATTAGCCAGGGTGGTCTCAATCTCCAGATCTCGTGATCCGACCTCAAACATTTTTTATGTCTTTGTGTTAGAAGCATTCTAAATCTTCTAGGTGTTTTGAAATATTCTATAAATTTTTGTTAGCTATAGTAACCCATCTTAATTAGGGTTTGGATTTTGTTCGTGTCATCTTGGCAAAAAAATCATCAAATGTTACACTTAAGGCCGGGTGCGGTGGCTCACACCGGTAATCCCAGCACTTTGGGAGGCCGAGGTTGACGGATCGTGAGGTCAGGAGATCGAGACCATCCTGGCTAACACGGTGAAACTCCCTCTCTACTAAAAATACAAAAATTAGCCGGGCGCGGTGGCGGTGCCTGTAGTCCCAGCTACTTGGAGGCGGAGGCAGGAGAATGGCGGGAACCCGGGAGGCGGAGCTTGCAGTGAACGGAGATCACGCCACTCACTCCAGCTTGGGCGACAGAGCGAGACTCCTTCTCAACAAAAAGAAAAAAAAAAGTTACACTTAAAATGTGTGTATTTCTCTGCATGTAAATTTTAACAAAATGTTACTAATGACAAAATTAAAATTAATAGTTACAAATAATTACAAAATTAAAAAATAAACAGCAAAATTTTGTTAATAATAACAAAAATATGATCTACCCACATATAGCGCAGATATCACCTATGCCAGTGTGGAGTAACATACATTTCCGTTAAGTTTCCCCTAAAGCTAAATTATAGGTGTGCAAGTCTAGGCAAAGAGAACCATGGCAATGTTGAGATGGTGATGGAGAATAAAAGCAGCTGTTGCAGAGTTCTAAATCACAGACAAGAGGGCTGAAAGATGTGCCTACAGTTTCACTGGAGAAAAGCTTCTGGTTCAGAATATCATTTGGAAAAGGTGCACATTTTCTCTGGAAGTATCTCTGACCCCTGGTTAAACTAGATATGATTTATGAACAAAGTAATAATAGTTTTTGTGGATTGGGCAAGATGTTTAAAAGACTAAGAATTCGGGCCAACTGTAATTATTAACTAACATTAACTTGAAAATCCCCTTACATGAAGCTACTTCTTTCTGTTCTTTTTTCTAGTTCAACCTCTCTGCGCATGTTCAGACAGAGACATATTTCTTAAGATAATCTCTAGGTCGGGCGCGGTGGCTCAAGCCTGTAATCCCAGCACTTTGGGAGGCCGAGACGGGCGGATCACGAGGTCAGGAGATCAAGACCATCCTGGCTAACACGGTGAAACCGCATCTCTACTAAAAAATACAAAAAACTAGCCGGGCGAGGTGGCGGGCTCCTGTAGTCCCAGCTACTCCAGAGGCTGAGGCAGGAGAATGGCGTAAACCCGGGAGGCGGAGCTTGCAGTGAGCTGAGATCCGGCCACTGCACTCCAGCCTGGGCGACAGAGGAGACTCCGTCTCAAAAAAAAAAAAAAAAAGATAATCTCTAATACCATGGGGCACTATGTTCTATGTTCTCTGCATCAAATATAACAGTTGATTAAATTTCCTGTACTGTATTGGGATACATATTTCTCCAAACCAATTTTGGTTTGTGGAGATAATATCGTAGTTAATCTCAATAGAGTTAGGAAGGAAAATGGCTAATATAAGTCACGTGAGCGTTGGTTTTCCTACTGATTATATGACTTCAAGCAAAGGCTTCTAGCTCTCACCTTAGGTTTCTTCCTCTATAGCTGGAGTTTCAAGGATGCCTGATTTAGAGATATAAAGAGCTGGCTAAGTTAACTTATTTCTTCCTGAGACAGGGTGGGACTCACTTTAGGCACTCAGAATGCTGTTTCTAACACTACCACTACTCCAGTTTCTCTTACTAAGCTCTACTAAGAATGGATGTCTTGAGATTGTTGCAGTAAATTGTTAAACTCTAGATTTTCTTACCACCATGCTCACTTTATCCAAATTTTGAATGCTTCTTTATAGAACTACACTAAATTGGAAAGAAAAAAGATATTGAATCTGACATTAAACTAAAAAATTTTAAGCCATAAGTCCCGTTGAACATTTTAACTAAAATGTTAAGCATTACTTCATTTGTTGGCGATAGAAAATAATATTGCCTGAAAGTAACTTTTGCTGTTGTTGTTTTGGTTTGTTTCTCTCATTTGAACTATTATCATTGAAAACTTCCATTTAAGAAAATGCTAACAAACTGATTTAACAAGGCTGGGATTTTTTTTTTTTTTAAATCTATTTGTTTTAAACTTTTCAAACAAGTTATTTAAGATGGTACTAATACTTTCCTTCTAATTAGAATGCTGCAAGCATAAGGGTATATTTTATGCAAATTGGTATCTATTGGTGAAATAGATATACCACGAATATACCACTGATATTTATAACATCATGGCATTGTTTCAGATATGTCAAATATAATGTAACTTTGTGACATGTCTTCAATTGCATTTTAGATATCATGAAAAACTTCCACAGCCTGTATAAATATTCTCATCTACTTGGTCTAACATTGTTTTAAATACAAATTGTAGTGATTTGGAAAGGGTCATATTATAAGTTCCTACATAATTATCAAACTAATTAGTTCTACCACCATGAGCATCTTACTATGTGCATCTTAAGAGCATCTTTTAAAAAAGCTCTTTTTACTTAATAAAGGAATTTGGCCGGGCGCGGTGGCTCAAGCCTGTAATCCCAGCACTTTGGGAGGCCGAGACAGGCGGATCACAAGGTCAGGAGATCGAGACCACCCTGGCTAACACGGTGAAACCCTGTCTCTAGTAAAAAATACAAAAAACTAGCCGGGCGAGATGGCGGGCGCCTGTAGTCCCAGCTACTCGGGAGGCTGAGGCAGGAGAATGGCGTGAACCCGGGAAGCGGAGCTTGCAGTGAGCTGAGATCCGGCCACTGCACTCCAGCCTGGGCCACAGAGCAAGACTCTGTCTCAAAAAAAATAAAAAAATAAAAAATAAAGGAATTTATGGTTTTAAAAATTGTGTAATCACATTTAATCCATAACATACCTACTTAAATGAATAAGTCACGGAGTATCACCTGTGAGTCCTTCTCCTAAGAAGAAACACAAATCAACTGTCACATCCTTAATTATAAGTTCAGAAGTAATCCACTCAATTTTTTCCACACACAGTTTAAAGACTTCAGCAATTTCATAAGAAGAACACCATGCCCTATGGAACATTGTCTGGTGTCTAGGTTAAACATAACAGCATCCTCTTCTGAGTGAGAAAAATTACAGTGTCATCTGGTTATAACTGAGAACATGAATGTGCTGATTCAGAAAAAAATGCAAGTACAGTGATACCTCCCACAACTCAATAATCATGGACACCAGTGAAGTGTAAAAATAAAAAGAAATAAAATTGACCATAAAATATATTATCATGTACAGGTTCAAATGCTCTTTAGTAAATATGTTGTTAGGTTTTCTTACCAAAGAAGGACTTTGGTAATAAAAGGAAGTGGGTGTTGAGGTGTTAGTTGGGTGCTGAAGCAAGCAGCACTATGGTGGCAATGCTGGGTGGTATGTAATTCTTCCAGATTTTGGAACTGGAGTTAAAAGAGAAAACAAAGGAAAATGTGTTTGATTATATAAAATTGGGGATAGCTACACATACTGATTAAAGAATTTCTGGAGATCTGAAAGCCTGTTACTTCCGCTGATGTGCTATACTTCTCCCATTGATTCTGTTATTGCTGGGTAGTTAATACATCTTTTAGATCTATTCTCATTGCCGTGCCCATTGTTCAAATTAGTTGGTAGGGCTGTTTGAGAAAACTCTGGAATAAGTAATTTTTGTTGTTGTTGCTTTGATTTGTTTCTCTCATTTGAACTATTATCATTGAAAGCTTTCATTTAAGAAAATGCTGACAAACTGATTTAACAAAGCTGAGATTTTTTTTCTCTTAAAATCTATTTGTTTTAAACTTTTGAAACAAGTTATTTAAGATGGTACTAACACTTTCCTTCTAGTTAGAATGCTGCAAGCATAAGGGTATATTTTATGCAGATTGGTATCTATTGATCAAATAGATACACCACGAATGTACCACTGATACTTATAAATATCATGGCATTGTTTCAAATATGTCAAATACAATACAACTTTATGATATGTCTTCAATTGCATTTTAGATATCATGAAAAACTTCCACAGTATATATAAATATTCTCATCTACTTGGTCTAACGTTGTTTTAGAAGGCCTCTCCCGACATGGTGCATGAATTCACCTGAGATCAGAACAATCCAAGTAGAAAGTTACATCTTCACCTTTATTGTCATGGAGAATTGGGTATGCCAGACAACACATAAGAGTCAATAAATATGTCTTATTTCTAGGAGAATATTAATCCTTTCTCGTAATGTCACTATTCTACTTTATTTTATTTAAAATACTAATTGCAATTTCAAACTCTGATAAGTACTTAAAATTATATAGCTTGATTTGAAATATGTGAATCTTTTCTTTTAATTATATTCCAAAGAGAGGGTGAGTTTTCTACCGTGTCGATTTTATCAGAAATGAAAACTTTTCCTTTTTTTCTAACTTTATAAGTGTAGGAATACTACTCTACAACATATATAAGTCATTTATTTATTATGCAAACACTTCAGAATATTAAAACAATAAACTGAAAATATATAATTTAAGAATAATCTCGTATTGACTCCATATCATTCTAATAGTAACTCAAAGTGCCAAGACATTGAGCATTTCTATGTGGGTTTTGTGAAGATCTTCAGTAAGGTCTCATTAAGTTGCATTTGTTTAATTCAAAATTTTTAGCACTTCAGCCTGGTTTTAGGCTGACATTTAGCTCTATAAGCTCTATAAGAAAATGATTTGTTAATCAAATTAATAGTGTACATAAAGCGAAAGACCATTTCAAACTACTTAAGGTAATAAGTGTTTTAGAGCTCTTAAAGCACTTTTTAAGATCACATTTGCTCTCAAATAGTTGAAACGTGAATCTTAAGTAGTTCTTAACTAAGCAATAAAACACTTGCCCCAAGGGATTCCACTAAGTAAGGATCCTTCCCAAGATATACAGTATAAATTTGGTGGCATTAGACTAAAACTATATATTTTTAAAAAAACTATAATTCAACATTTATACCAATTTGGAAAGAAATTTTCTCCAATTTTTGATTAGCTCTTTATTACACTGTCAAAACAAAAATATTATATACATACATAATTTTAAAAAAAATTTCTATATTTATTTGATCTGGTTTTATTGACCTTGGTGTTTTACATTATTATGTTATAGGACATGATACTTATGACATGAAACACATTTTAAACAAACAGAATAATATAGTCAAAGATATTTTATTTTCAAAACTACAGAATATTACTGTTGTCTACATTTTACCATGTGAAGTTGCAGATTAGCTAAAATCTGCAAGTATTCATTAAAAAGCAGTAATAACACAGCAGCCACAACATGTCATATATAACAGAAACCAGGAATAACACTAATACATTAATAATAAATTATGATATTATATAATTTTGAATGATTTCCAATTAAATTGAGTGTTAATGGTTTTATGTTATTAATATATATTAAAATAAATGAGGAAAATTATATATGATCATAGAAATACCTTGAACTGAATTATGGGAAGTGGAGAATGGGACAGAAAGTAAATAAAGCATTTTAGATTATACTGTATAGTAGATAGGTCACTTCCTATAAAGTTATTACTTAGCACAGCAAAGACTCCATCAATCGTAATCAGAGTCTGAAATTATAGCAAGCATAGTATCTCCCTCAAGAAATGATAAAAAAATAAGCATTTTACTAATAAATCCTTTGTTGCTGTATTTTCTTCATACTTATAGTTTGAAATTTATAGAATATGCATTCTGAATTGTACTATGTATTCTAACAAATACATCACACATTCTTCTAGGACAAGGAGTAACTAGATAATGTTATATGTTTTTCCATAGGAGCGGAACACATATTTTGATTTTTATATTACTTTTTACTCTGTTAAATATTACTTCCAATTCCCACACTTGTTAAAGGAATATCAAACGAGTCAGCTTTTTAAAGCTGTATTTTCTGGTAACGTACTCAAAACATAGCATAATATCAAATGTTATGTTAACACAAATAATATGTTTGAGTATGTGTGCAGTTTCAATATAAGAGGAATCAATTTTTCAAAAATTGTGACTTGGTTAAGTCCACAAACTAGTTAATAGAAGAGCTAGGACTCAATCCAAATTCTTTTGACTTGTAGCTTTTGTCCTTTCAGTGGCCTTACAGTTTTAAAACAAATGTAAACTTCTTTTGGGGCTGTGAGACAAGAACTGACCTGGTACATTGAACTGAGGAGGGGGAAAGCAATGAGGAAATAGTATAATTTTTTTGTTTCTGGAGAAGTCAAAAAGAGTTTTTTATAAACAGCGCCTTTATAAATGAGATTTGAGTTAAGTCTGCAAAGAGGCGAGGAATTTGACAGGTGTCTTTGGATGAAAATATTTCAATTAAAGGAAACAATCTCTGAAAAGTTCCAGAAAAGGAAGTGAAAAATTCAGCTTGTGTTAATTGAGTTAGGCATAGAATTAGAATGATAAAATCTTAGTACTGAAATGGTTGAAGACCAAAGACTGCACATTTAATATAGGCTAAAGATTACAGGAATTAATTGCAGTTCCATTTAGATTGTAAAGAACCTAATATGAACCATTCAGACAGGCATTGTCCTGTGCTTTCAGAGGCCAAACAACACACATTGTCCTTTCTGTGAAAATAGCTGACTGATTTATTAGTGGTTTCAATATAATATAGTGAAGATATAAAGGCTAAGAGGAGTAGCACAATTTGAGAATTCCAAGACAGCCTTCCAGTAGGAGATTTTACCCACAATGTTTTGGAAAGAATGAAGTCAAGTCAGGTTAGCAAGACAGAGGGAGCAACAGATATTAATCTCAGAAATGTTGAACACCAGAGATGGTGGAAAGGTCCTGTGGAGGTCTTCCACAATGCGTCTTCCATGATGCAACTTCCACTTCTTGCCCGGAAGCTGCAATCGGGACAGCAGAGCCTCTTTTAAATATCTTTTGCGGTCATGAATCTCATACCTTAAATTGTGTGCTCTGTACTTCTGTTTTAATGGTTCCTTATCCATAAAATCTCTATAATGTTTTTTTCTCACCAACTCTTTTCTGTTGTTCTTTTCCCCAGTATAACATCCTCCTCAAAGTTCTATGCTATCTCCATTTCCTGGTTATAGTCTGGAGGTTATCTACCTGACCCAAATAAACAGTGCTGCATTTATTGTAGAGGGATTTACAGGGATTGCAATGATTTACAGTAGACATTTGGAAAGAAATTTCTAACCCAGGAATCTATTTACTTCAGAAGAAAAAAAATGTATTATGGTGACCATTCTATCAATGAATAAACAGAAAGGCAAGATGTCAAAGCACATGCAGCTGGTAAATGATGATACTATAGCAGAAGAGTAGCATAACACAAACTTCCTCCTTGATTTCTGTATATCTAAGCCCTCGCAAGGAAGAAATGTGCTGGGTTATCCAAAAAAGACCCTATTCCCATCACTGCAGGCTCAGTAGATGAGTCAGGCTGTTGATGTGATGACATCTTCAAATACCAGTGAAGATTGGCAGGCATTTCTTATTTCTGAAAGCATGTTATTTTACTCTTTTAGAGGGAAAAGGAGTATCTCAAGGAAAAAGTGAAGGTTCAGGGACCATGAATATGTCTGAAATATGAAGAGTAGGAATGCAATAAGCTTAAAAGGAGAAACATTTTGACTAATCTAGGCAAATAGCTTCTAAATAGAGTAATTCAAATCAGACGTGGGAAGGAAAATTGAGTTAAATGATCTCTGGTTTATTCACTGGAATTATATGAAGGATTATCAGAACCAAAAAAAAAAAATGGGGCAGGGTAAAGCTGACAAATCCAAGAGGAAGTAGTAGGGCAGCTATTGAGGTCTAAGGAAGAAGTACTGCACAGGAAAAAAGAGCATATCAACAGTACAGAAGCCACTCAGACACCCTAACAGAGCAGCCACAAAGGTCAGCAGGGCAAGAGTCAGCAGGCTTGTGCTCCTTCCTAAATTAATGACACCACAACCCAATCTTTTCCAATCTGAAGTAAGGTCAGTCCCTGCCTCTGTTCATCCTCATGTCATATGTCATATGTCAGGGTAGGAGTTAGCCTGAGGATATGGTTAGGCATTGTGTCCCCACCCAAATATCATCTTGAATTGTAATTCCCAGATGTTAAGGGAGAGACCTGGTGAGAGGTGATTGGGTCGTGGGGATGATTCCCCATGCAGTTCTCATGATGGTGAGTGATTTCTCACAAGATCTGATGGTTTCATAAGGCAGTTTTCCCTGTTCTTGCTAGAACTTCTCCCTCCTGCCACCATGTTAGAAGGTCCAAGCCTACTTCCTCTTTGCCTTCTACCATGATTGTAAGTTGCCTGAGGCCTCCCCAGCCAAGGAGAACTGTGAGTTAATTAAACTATATATCCTTCCTTTATAAACTATTCGGTCTCAGGTAGTAGCTTTATAACAGTGTGAGAACAGGCTAACACCTATAATCCAGGATCCCAGTGTCTATCCGTTACTAGCTCTAACCCACTGGAAACAAAACCTGAATGCAGAAATTATAGGGGAGATGTAGGAAGACTCCTTATCTCCAATATATGAGAATTATTAACTCAAAATTTCATCAAATTACTATTTATTTGGGCTACAGGATAGAGCCAATGTGTCATGCATTTCTTAGTAGAAATCATAAGTTACCTTAGGGAAACTGTCCATCTTCATTTTGTACCACTCTGCCTTTCACTTGCTATGCTCTCACTACTAGGCAATTTTCTTCTTTTAAAATCATCTTTCCATAAATTTTCTGTTGGATATTTTTTCTCTCTGCTTATTTACCTGGTAAGGTTCTTGTTATTCATTAGAATTAGATGAGCAATGTCTCTGGTGAATTTTTCCCCAGTTGCCTTGGGGAATATCTGGGCAACAGTCTCCCTGTGACACCCTCACTTCATGATTTGCTTCACTATTGAATTTATTATGTTTTATGTTACCGGAATAATTAAGATGCAAAAGTTGCTCATTTTTACTATTTTACATATATCTGAATATTTCTCATGATATGTCTAGATTTGAAATCATTTGAACTTTTCTGCTACCCTATCATTAATAAGTAATCTATTGAAAAAAATATATCCAAATGCCTTGGTGTGGGTAACATCTCAGTAAATATCTGATAATTTAAGCAGTGATCCCTGTATATAATAAAATTTGATTTTGATACTTTTGTGTTAGATGTACGTATGTAGATAATGCTACAAAATTGAATACAAATGTTTGACTCACTTCTCTTATTTTTTTATTAGTATAATAGATCAAGAAGATGTGTGTATATATATGTGTGTATATATATATAGTTTCTTTAATCATAAGCAAACTGGTTAAAAAATTAAATTAGTCCTATATCAGTAAAATTATTTTCAAAATTTAATGTTACCTATTTAGTAAATTTATTTACCCTCTTTGTACCCTAATTACCCCAAGCATAAATTATTGCTATTTCTGCTGATCAAATTAATATCACGTGAAATGTCTATAAGGAATATGGGACAAAGTGAATGCTCAGTAAATGATAGCCACTGACACTGTTCTACTCTGTGCATTACATACACATTTATTATTCAAAAAATACAAACTCTTAAAATTAATAATGTCTCTTCACTCCTGGATTTCCTGTAACCAACACAGTATTCCCAGGTGTATGTCAATTTAATCCATTGGGGGAGCTAAAATCAAAACTATTACAAGCAGCTAGGAATCATTCCCCTGCATAACAAATGAAGAGTAGTTTTAAGAGGCCCAGGACTATTTTTTGTTCTTTATCTTTGGTACACATTTGTTTTCTGTTTGGCAACATCCAATTTCAGAATCACCATTTCACAAATATTAATAAGCATTTCGATTATACCATGTAACTGTGAAACACACACACAAAAAAGTTTTAGGAGAAAGATATAAGAAGACTGTTAGGCAATGTAAATGTAGAATTTCCTATAAAATAAACTTCATTCCATAAAACATTTTTATTTTGTATGGGATTAAGTTGTGTTGTGCCTTTGTATTATTATTATTATAAATAAGTAGTCATTTCTCTTTGAGCAACTTTGTGGAGAGACATGGAGCCAAGGTAGAGAATCCAGCAGAGAGGATATATATACATTATTTCTGAGCTATCTAGGTGATAAAGGTAAGATAGACAATTTATCCCTTTTCTCTCTTTTTAATTTATTTTAGCTTTAGGGGTATATGTGCAGGTTTGTTATATAGATAAATTGCATGTTGTGAGGATATGGGGTACAGATTATTTTGTCACACAGGTAATAAGCATAGTATTTGATAGGGAGTTGTTTGATCGTCACCCTCCTCCCTCCCTCCATCCTCAAGCTGGACCCAATGTCTACTGCTCCCTTCTTTGTGCCGATGTGTACTCAGTGTTTAGCTCCCACTTATAAGTGAGAACGTGCGGTATTTGGTTTTCTGTTTCTGCCTTAATTTGCTTAGGAAAATGACCTCCAGCTCCATCCATGTTGCTGCAAATGACATAATCTCTTATTTTCAATGGCTGAATAGTATTCCATGGTGTATACGTACCACATTTTTTATTTTTTATTGTTTTATTGGGACAGAGTCTTGCTCTGTCACCCAGTCTGCAGTGCAGTGGCGCGATCTTGGTTCACTGCAACCTACACCTCCCAGGTTCAAGCGATTCTCGTGCTTCGGCCTCCTGGCAAACTTTTGCATTTTTAGTAGAGACAGGGTTTCATCATGTTGGCTAGCCTGGTCTCGAACTCCTGACCTCAAATGATCCACCTATCTCTACCTCCCAAAGTGCTGGGATTACAGGCATGAGCCACGGCATCTGACTCCACATTTTCTTTATTCAGTCTACTGTTGATGGACATTTATGGTTGATTCCATGTCTTTGCTATTGCAAATAGAGCTGCCATGAACATATGCCTGAATGTGTCCTTATGGTAGAACAATTTATATTCCTTGGGTATATACCCAATAATGGAATTGCTGGGTCAAATGGTAGTTCTGTTTTAAGTTCTTTGAGAAACCTCCAAACTGCTTTCCACAGTGGCTAAACTAATTTACATTCCTACCAGCAGCGTATAAGCATTACCTTTTCTCCACAACCTCACTACCACGTTATTTTTTGATTTTTAGTAACAGCCATTCTGACTGATGTGAGATGCTATCTCATCATGGTTTTAGTTTGCATTTCTCTAATGATAAGTGATGTTGAGCATTACTTTATATGCTTGTTGGTCATGTGAATGTCTTTTTTTGAGAAATGTCTGTTCGTGTCCTTTGCCCACTTTTTAATGAGCTTGTTTTTTTTTGCTTATTAATTTAAGTCACTTATAGATTACAGATATTAGACCTTTGTCAGATGTATAATTTGCAAATATTTTCTCCTATTCTGTGGGTTCTGTGTTTAATCTGTTGATGGTTTCTTTTGCTATGCAGAATGTCTTTAGTCTAATTAGGTTCCATTTGTCAATGTTTGTTTATGTTGCAGTTGATTTTGATGTCTTTGTTATGAAATCTTTTTCAGGGCCTAGGTCCAATATGGTATTTCCTACGATTTCTTCAAGGATTTTTATAGATTTTAGGTAATACATTTAAGTAGTAAATCCACCTTGAGTTGATTTTTTTATATGGTGTAAGGAAGGGGTCCAGTTTCAATCTTCTGCATATGGCTAGTCAGTTATCTTAGCATTATTTTTTGATGTGCTGCTGAATTCAGTTTGCTAGTATTTTGTTGAGGGGTTTTGCATCTGTGTTCATCAAGGATATTGACCTGAAGTTTTCTTTTTTTGTTGTATCTCTGTCAGGTTTTTGCTACTAGAAAGATGCAGGTCTTATAGAATGAGTTAAGGAGGAGTTCCCTCTCTGTATTGTTTTGAAACAGTTTCAGTAGGAATGATATCAGCTCTTCTTCATATGTCTGGTAGAATTTGGCTGTGAATCCACCTGGTCCTGGACTCTTTCTAGTTGGGGGCTTTTTAATGCTGATTCAATTTCGGCACTCATTATTGGTTGGTTCATGGTTTCAGTTCCTTCCTGATTCAATCTGGGAAGGTTGTAAGTTTCCCAGGAATTTATCTATTTTTTGGTAGGATTTCCAGCTTGTGTGCACAGGTGCACAGAGGTTTTTGTAATAGTCTCTGAGGGATTTTTGTATTTCTGTATTGGTAGTGATGTCCTTTTGCCATTTCTGATTTCTGATTATGTTTATTTGGTTATTCTATTTTATTTATTAGTCAAGCTAGCTGTCTATTAATCTTGTTTATTCTTTCAAAAAATAAACTTCTGACTTTGTTGATTTTTGTGTGTTCTTTTTTTTTTCTTTGCATCTGAATTTCTTAACTTCCCACATACAGCCAATTAAATTAAGTTCTCAATTACAAGACCTTCAAAATAATTACAAAGAAGGAAATAATTCATCCAGCTAATCTCCTTTTCTTGATCTCAAAGGAGGATTCTTACCTGGCCTAGGTATTCTCACTCTGTATATGATTTGTCTCAGTTTATTACTTGTTTGCTGCTAGGCTTCAGATTTTGGTTAATATTTTCCAGGAAGAAATCGAGTGTGGCAAAACAATCAAGCTAAAATAATCTTCACACTAATTAGTTTTGTAGCCAATAGTAAGCTTCAGTAATTAAAAGTGAGGAAGAGATAGTTACCTTCTCTTTGCATATCACTACCAGGTAGCATATTAGAAGAAAGCAAGTCTAAGATTAACTTTTTTTCAGCAAATTTAATCATTTACTTTAAAGCAGTCAAGATGTACAACACACACATGCACACACATACATACACACACACACACACACAGAGAGAGAGAGAGAGACAATGTATTCATTTACCAGCCTTATATTCTCATCTAAAAACTCCTTGAAGTATCATGCTTTGCCTGTAAAGAAAAATATTTTTTGTGACAGGATTCACTAAAATCAGATCATAGTATTATCTATAAATTGCTAAATATATGAGCAAAGAAATCCTAGACATTTTGAAGGTTATAGGCTATAGGGATAATGGGGTTATATCATATTTATGTAACAGTGGTAAATATACTTTAGTTTTGGGAAACTTTTGGTTGGTTTGCAGAAATAAGTTTATTCAAGCTTTTGTAAAATCTACCTGTCTAGTTGGCATTTCAGAGTCTGTGACTGAGACTGATGTGCCGGAATCTTTATGGGGAATAGTTTCAGGAACAACATCTGTTAGGAAGAAAAGTAACCCAGTTGGGGTAGGAGTTCAACGATGAGAGGCATGACCACCATCTCAGCTGATTTCACGAAGACAATTGAAAACTGCTTTGAATTAAGGCAAGCCTCTGGGCCTTTGTGTTTCTTTCCATAGCAGTCTCTGAATGCATAGAGACAAGGTGCAACTTAAACTGAAGAGAAGGTATACTTTAAACCAAGGATAATTGCTGTCGAGGAACTCAGTCATATGCCCTCAGTAGCTAAGAAACCTAGAAGTGAGACATGAATACCTCATTTCTGAAGGGAAATATAGGTGGAGCGTAATGATATTCACTAGAGCTCATAAAAAAATAAAGTTAGTGAGAAAAAAATACAGGCCTCACTTCTACAGCTGGTCTCAAGGCCACAACTGACACTCATTATCTATCTTCTCTAACATCAATTCTAAAATCACCCAACTCTAGCCTATCACCTCTGCTGATCTAAGTGACTTACTTGATGGAGTGACCCAGACTCTCATCTCTGCAGTGGCTGAGCCCCTGATCTCCAGTTCTTCCTCATGTTGTGACTGCTACATTAAATTATTTAAAATTTAAAATGGTCAAGGGAGTACTAAGAGATGCTCCATAAGCTCACCTGGATGAGTCCTATAATGGTAAATGTTTAACAAGCAGATTTCTGTAAAGAAAAAAAAAGAAAATGTATTTTTTGAAGGTTTGCTGATTTCTGTAGTGAAATATTTCAAACATGGCTGATTTAGAGCTACTGATATTACCCTGATTGAATGAGGAGTTGAGAAGAGATGTACATAACTGGCTCTGGTGATCAGATTTAAGAGCCGATAGCAACACACCACTGCCTTGATGCCAACCATATTCTTCTCTGTCCCACTGTATAGCAGCAGCTGTACTTCCTCTTGATGCTGAGTCAATAACCTGCCAGGATGATGTCTTCTATCCTTGCCTGCTGGTCCCTTGGCACAAAGTCCAGATATTTGTTTGGATGCCATAGCTTAAAGTTTAATTTTGGCTTTATCCACTCATAGAAGAGCTCTTCCTCTGGCAACAAAGACCTTTAAATCTTCTGAACCTAGAATGCAAAGACAAGAAGGACACATCCCCCAATGTATCACAAAGAGAAATTGTAAACACTACCTCTTTTACTTCAATCCCTTATTACCAGATCTTTGTGTTCTACTTGGGGACACAGCATCATGCACTGTCATCTCAATTTGTCATCTGCTGCTCTCAAAAAGTTAACTCCAAGCTGGTATCACAGTAATGCCTTCAAAAATCTCTTCTCTTTTTCTATCAGAATGGCAGCTTCTCAGGAATATGATATGTGGTAGAAGAAGTAGATCTCATCATTATTCATGCAGTACCATACCTCTCTTTAAAAAAACAGTTTGGTCTATAGTGACATTATGTAGGATCACTTATCAGTAAAACAAATCCTCTCTAAGCTCTCAGATTGTGGTACTGTCAAAATTGTGAGAAGAAAAGTCAAATTCATACCTAGAATATGTGTTAATTTCAGTATGAACCACTCCCCCTTCCAATGTAAAAAGGACACATTACAATAAACTCATCACCATTTGAAAGCATTTTCACATACTAAGCAAAGCATATGAAATATACCCATATCACAAGTTAAGAATAGTTCTGCTAGAAAATTTAAAAATAATTTTTATAATTTTGCTTCTGAAATTATTTGGCAGAAAGATTATTTTCAGTATAACATAATATAAAAAAATAGGTTACCATTTTGGTCATCATTTTGCATATTTCGAAATGCTAACAAAATAGGAGTCATTAAACTATGATTGGTTTTCAAATATACTGATATTCTTGAAGAATCAAAGAGTTAATAATGTTTACATCATGTTACTTTCTGTAGATCTCTTATAATCTTAAATATTCTTATATTTAAACTTTTATTTTTCTATTATAGAGCAAATTTATTTAAGTTCTAAGTAGAGTTTTGTTTGTTTTCTTAGAAGAGCATAAAATAGCTCAGAGTCCCAATGCCCTGTGTGACTCATGGGTAAATAACACTTTTTGCAGTGACTATGACCTTTTATCCAACTTAGTTTTTTCTTTTGGCTAATTAATCACACTTTATTTTATTCCCAACAGAAGTTTTCATAGCACTTAACTCTCTAGGCTTTTTACTTTCCGTGTGGTATTAAATATATTGTAATGGAGGCTTGTTGACTTGTCAAATTTACTTACGCTGAGTTTTCTTTTTATAAAACATTCTTTATAAACTTCAAAAAGGCATCTCTAAACATACACAATTGGGGAATAATTTACTGCAGCAGACTACTGTTTTTTGAAGTTGTTCATTCCTTATTTAATATTCTTGAGGTTTCTCTATATGTGAAAATAAATGTACTCAAAAGTAGGAAGATTTGCTGCAGAAATAAAGTAGGTCTGCTCCCAATTCTTTCTTCCTTTGACTTATCATTTGTTGGTGTCTTTATGATGTAGGTTTGTTGATAGAATTCCACTGGATGACCTACAGCTTATGTGAAGACTTTCACATATATTATAAAACTCTCCATAAAACTGTCTTGAACTCTATAAACTCCATATTACTCATACACGGAACATGCAAAGATGAATAGGACAATTACGTAGGAAGGGTTTACTTTAGGCGGCCATAGACATGACAAAAATATAAAATGCACAACTCCAGTGTATTTTAAATAGCATTGTGTATAATTAGCAATATTGAAATGTAAAAATTAAATAATTAGAGATTATTTTTCTATTATTTCTTACGTGTGGCCATATATATCATCATATGCACTATGTATCTATATCTACATTATATCTAGCCCACCACCTCTGCAGAGTTTTGTGACCATTTATGATGACTGGCATAAGTAGGCATTGACTTTTTGAAGATAACACTTATCTCATTATAATTAAAACAGTCATTATGACAAAGGGAAGGTTTTTGTTTTTCAATTGCTTGAATCCTGAGTTTAAAAGCTTAAAAATGAAATTAACTCAATGTAAGTTGTAATGAAACTAATTATTTACACTAATGTAATATAAACAATTTTCTTTTTAACAACTGTTGCTTTAAACTAACATGATTCATCTTGTGAAATGACTAACAAAAGATATATCCCTAGCTATTATCCCACATCAGTGCCATGGAAAATCAATAGCATTAGAAACTTGCACTGAAAACAGACTTTATTTCAGGTATAGCTGGTGGAAGAACTAATGCTTTCTGTATAACATTACTGTAGAGATTTGCAGTGTTAAAGCTGTGTTTACTAAAGCACACAACCAATTATTTAAGACTTTCTCTGTCCAAAAAGACAAACATATCATTTGTATGCCTATAAAAATAAAATTATCTGTGCAATTTACATGACATGTATCACTCTATTTACAATTCTAGGTTGTTAATTTAAGTAATATATTTAAACTCATTTCAATGTTCAGAATTTTTTTGTTAAAATAATATGGCTTTGCCATTTATTCATCTGTTTTTACCACAACAAAATCATTTTTAAAAAATACTTTCTAGGTGTCTTTCACATATGCAAAACAACAAATTTTGTTCTGGGACGGCTATATAAATGAATAAACTTAATCCATTAACTTGCATTCCCTATAAAAGAGTTGAAATTAAACAGTAGCTGCTGACTTCATAGCAATATAAGTGAGAATATAATGTATCTCTTAAATAGTATGATTATATCATAATGAAAATCATAAATATTTGAAAGAAATTATGCAAGATAAAGGCAAATAATAAGACTATAAATGAAGAAAAAGTAATTTAATTTTGTCTCCAGATAGTTTTTTGATCACAAAGATGTTCTAAGACAAGAACACATGAGTGAACATATAGAGATGATTAACTTTAGGAGAGAAATATCAACTTTCTTGATTTGGCTAAGGTATTAGTAATGAGAAAAAAATGGTAAATAATGGTTGAACCTTGACTGCAGGCAAGGGGAGGGGAGAAATCCTTTTAAGTTAAGAATTTATCTTTCTTTATTAGGTGTTGAGGAGTTACTGAAATATACAAAGGAAATGTAATGTTCTTGTATATTCCAAAATACTTCTTGAAAAAGCATCACATTGTAGATATTATATACTTTTTTTTCTGAATGTAGGCAGGGTCACAAACGTAGACAAAATATGTTATTTCCCATAAGAAAGTCTTCCTGTGTTAGGAAAGCTAATTCATTTCATAAGTGACAATAATATAAGACAGATGACAAGAAATTCCAGAAAAGAAACACACAGATACTTCGATGGAAGAAACAGAAAAAGCATCTTGAAGAATGTTTATTTGAGATAAACGCTTGAGGATGTTCAAAGTCCTAGATTAGAGGTAGAGAAAGGGTACATTCCAGATTCAGTTAATATATGCATAAGCTAGCAGGAAAATAAACTTGTGTGATGATTTTAGGAAACATTTAATGGTTTATAGTTAGAGCAATGTTATTATAGTTATACGCAGAGTACTAGAAGGCAGTTAGTTTGTAAATTGGGATGTGAACAAACTGTAGATTTATATAGGGGGAATAAGAGAACTCACTGATAGTTTGGCAGTGACAAAATCTGAAAAGTAATAAAAGTTTTTAATGTTCAAAGGAAAAACTATGGCTTAAAATTTTTTTACTGAAAATAATACAGGAAAACTGAATCATAAGTTTCCTTTTTCAAAACCAAATGAATTAATGAAAAGACATAGTGATACTACCTCTTGGCATCTACAAATGTCTGCTTACTTTTTAAATATAGCTTATTATATTACAACAGTAAAAGAAAAAGTAAGAGAAGAAAAACACAACAAGTGCAAGGATTAATTAAAAAGCTATTAACTTATGCCTTTAGAGAATGAAGAAGAAGAACTGTTTATAATAGAGAGAAAACAATCTACAATTTTAAAATGTAGTACAAAGGAAAAAATAACTTCAGTCATGGAATGACAGATCAAAAATAATTTGGACACAGTAATAAGGAGAATAACTACTATGGAAAATTAAATCCATGACAGTAAGAAGAAGAAAGGAAACTAAAAATGAAAACGAAGAGAGAACATATGATAAATGTTTGGAAAAACAAGGAAGATGGAGTATTTTTTAAATAAATATTTACAAAGACAACAAAACAAAGCATATCAATTGCAACAAAAGAAAAATGAAAGACTATAGGAAAATTTGCCTGAGTTAAAGGAGAGACTTAGGAGGAGAGAAAACAGGTTTCTAACAATCCAGTCCAATAATCTGCAAGTATCAAGATCCAAACAGTCATTTCAAAAGACAAGGGAAGAGGAAATATTCTTAAGTAGCAATTGTACTATCATTCAAGTTGTCTGTTGTATATGGAAACAACTAAAGGATATTTTTAACACGTACAGGGATTGTAGGAAACATTCTATACCAGTAAGCAGGGAAGTTCTTTGAAGGCACAGACAATATCTACATTATTTATTACTTTATCAACAGCAATTAATGAGGATGCTTACACATAATGATCTTCACCAAATATTCATTGAGTGAACTAAACATTCTTAAGCAAAATTAAATATGCTTGGGTGTGTGTGTGTGTGTGTGTCTGTGTGTGTGTGTGCTTATATACGTACGTGAGTTAAAGTTATAAGTCAGCATTATAAGAGGATTTCAGGACTACCAATTAGCTTTGCAAAAATTTAACTCAGTTAATCCTTTACCAGTAAATGAGAATATTTAACCACAATCTTCACAATATACAATAGAAAACCCTGCTATGTTCAATCATCACAAAAAGCAGTAACTGGTACTAAATTTAGGCTCTATGGTGCAAGGACTATGTTTATATTGTTCACCATACTAGTTACAACATTGATTACAGATTAGTTTCCAGAGTTGATAGCCAGTCCATATTTCCTGATATAATGAATTATCAGGGGCAGAAATTTTAACAGTTACTATATTATTAATACAGCACTAGAAAAATTGCTAAACAATTATATCGATTCATTCATTTGCTAAATGTTTGTTAAATTTACCACTGTATGTCGAACAATATTTTTGACACTGGAGAAAAATAAATAAAATAAAGTCAATTCTGTCCTCACGGAGCTTGCACTCTAGGAGTGGGAAGACAAGGCAAGAGACACAGATGAGTGTTCAGAGATGTGTGTTAATGACCGAGAGTAAACCTTTTCCAAGTGTCCTGATGATTCTGGAGTTTCCCCCTAATAAAGGCAGTGTATATATTCCTATGAAACATACTCTGAGTTGGGAAGTTAAGAGTTTGCTATTTCTCAGTCCGTAACAGCCCGATGGGTTCTTCCTCCCTGCTGCACAAACAAAATCAATTAACTACAACCATGGCTTTGACACAAGGCTGGCCATGCCACACAGGAGACAGAGTTTTTACTCAAATTAATCTCATCAAGCTCTCAGAGGTACGAGTTTTTCAAGAGAGTATGGTGGGCAAGGAACTAGGGTATGGGGAGTGCTGATTGGTTAGGTTGGATATACAATCATAGGGAGTCAAAGCTGAGTAGATTCTTGTGCTAAGTGGTTTCTGTGTGGGTCCAAGTAAAGCCATCAGTTGTCAGACATGCAAAAAGCCTGAAAAAAAATATTTCAAAAGGCAAATCTTAGGTTCTACAATTGTGATTAATCTGCAGGATTAATTGGAGAAGTTCCATACCTTGTGACCTCTGGAATAATAGTTGGTAATCATTTACATCTACAGTTTAGCAGAATTCAGGCTCCTGTATCCTCCTAGCCTGGTAGTGTCTCATTAGCTTTATTAAAGGGGCTAAGTTTTGGGGATGGGCAATTACTGTTTGAACTACAAATTAAATGTCTCCCAAAGTTAGCTTAGCTTGAGCACAGGAATACTTAAAGCACAGCCTGAAGGCTAAAGGCAAGATAGGAGTTGGCCAGATCAGATCTCCTTCACTGCTATAATTTTCTTGCTGATATAATTTTTCTAAAGGCAGTTTCAAGTGTAAGTGTGTTTCCCCTTGTCTGTCCTTATGCTTCTGCCATGCTCATCACCATCAGAACATGCCCAGACCAGTCTGATGGAAGAAGAGAGCCAAGTGGACCACAGCCTCGGTCAGTTGAGAGTCACTTGCCACCACCCCCAGTCCAGTGACCATCTGTAGAACTGTCTAACCAATCCCAGGCAGACCCAGATTCAGGAGCAATATCTGCCAATTATTTTATGCTACTGAGATTTTATTTTGTTTATGCTGCATTGTGTGACAATAGATAACTGATAGGAAATAATCGTGCCAAGTTTCAGATGGTGATCATTGCCAGAGAAAAAAATAAAGCATGGCAATGGGGACAGAGAATGGCAAGGGCAGGGGAAAGTTGCATTTAACACAAAGTGATAAGGAAAGTCTCATAGATGATGCAACATTTGAGTAGAAATATGAAAAAAGGGAAAATTCTGATGAAAATGGCTTTAAAATTTCCTTCAGCCTGACTAAACATTAGAAAGGCTTCTTCCTGCCCCTAAGCCCCTGACATTCCTTTTCATAGATCATTTGCTTTAGAAAATTGTAAATTCTTTCTTTACTGCTTTGAGATACAAATCCTTTTAAAAGCTTCTTGCCAACCAGTTTTGCGATGTGGAACTGAGTGTCTTTGTCAAGGATCTGGGCATTATCCCTTTGAAAGATAATTATCAAGGAAGACAGTGAAAGTTTCTCCCAATTTCTGTTGGAGGGTAGGAATCTAACTTTGCTCCAAGTTATGAAACTACCTCCTATCTTGAAGATAAGAGAGCATTTACTTTAATAGATTCTACCTGATTTGCATACAGAAATTCATTTATTGGTGTTCAGAAACCCATGCTAAATGCACATTAATAGTAATAATTCTTAAAGTACACTGTGTGTTTCTTAATGTCAGAGACATGGAATCAGGGCGTGAATGTATTTTTCATAGAAAATTAAATCTTTCTAATAAGAGCCTTAGTATTAAAAATATATATATTCAAGTGCAGGCAAAACATATAAGCAGTATAGTGTTAGAGCTCTTATATTGCTCTCTGATACAAACTCTCCTTCACAGAACTTTAAGTCTCCCTCTCTATGGGTGTGTGTGTATATATATATGTACATATATAGGTACACACACTATGTATAATGTATATAATGGGTACAAATAGATATGCCTTCATATGCTTATAATGCATAATAAATATTAATGTGATTTCCCTGTGACCCCACCCAAATATCATCTTGAATTCCCATGTGTTTTGGTAGGGACCCAGTGGGAGGTAATTGAATCATGGGGGCAAGTCTTTCCCATGCTGTTCTCATGATAGTGAATAAGTCTCACAACACCTGATGGTTTTAAAAAGAGATGTTTCCCTGCACAAGCTCTCCCTCTTTGCCTGCGGCCATCTATGTAAGATGTGACTTGCTCTTCCTTGCCTTCTGCCATCATTGTGAAGCTTCCCTACCCACATGGAACTGTAAGTCTAACTAAACCTCATTCTTTTGTAAATTGCCCAATCTCAGGTATATCTTTATCAGCAGCGTGAAAATTGACTAATATAGTAAATTGGTACCAGGAGTGGGGTACTGTAGAAAAAGTATCCAAAAATGTGGAAGTGACTTTAGAATTGGATAACAGGAAGAGGTGGAAAAAATTTGGAGGGCTCAGAAGAAGACAGAAAAATGTGGCAAAGTTTGGAACTTCCTGGAGACTTGTAGAATGGCTTTGACAAAAATGCTAATAGTGACATAAACAATAAGGTCCAGGCTGAGGTGGTCTCAGATGGAGATGAGGACTTGGTGGGAACTGGAGCAAAGGTGACTCATTATGTTTTATTAAAGAGAATGGAGGTATTTTGCTTCTGTCCTAGAGATTTGTGGAACTTTAAACTTGAGAGAGATGATTTACAGTATCCGGCAGAATAGATTTCTAAGCAGCAAAGTGTTCAAGAGGTGACTTGGGTGCTGTTAAAGGCATTCAGTTTTATCAAGGATGCAGAGAATAAAAGTTTGGGAACTTTGCAGCCTGACAATGTGGTAGAAAAGAAAATCCCATTTTCTGAGGAGAAATTCAAGGTGGCTGCAGACATTTGCATAAGTAAGGAGAAGCTGAATGTTAATCCCCAAGACAATGAAGAAAATGTCTCCAGGGCATGTCAGAGGTCTTTATGGCAGCCTCTCCCACCATAGATCCAGAGGTCTAAGAGGAAAAAGTGGTTTTGTGGGCTGGGCCCAGGGTCTCTATGCTGTATGCATCCTAGGGACTTGGTGCCCTATGTCCCAGCCACTCCAGCTGTGGCTGAAAGGGGTCCATATAGAGCTTGGGCAGTGGCTTCAAAGGTGAAAGCCTCAAGCTTTGGCAGCTTCTACTTGGTGTTGAGCCTACCAGTAAACAGAAGTCAAGAACTGGTGTTTGGGAACCTCCACCTAGATTTTAGAAGAGATATGAAAATGCCTGAATGTCCAGGTGGAAACTTGCTTCAGAAGCAGGGCTCTCATAGAGAACCTCAACTAGGGCAGTGTGGAAAGGAAATGTGGGGTTGGAGCCCCCACACAGACTCCCTAATGGGGAACCATCTATTGGAGCTGTGAGAATAGGGCCACCATCCTTCAAACCCCAGAATAGTAGCTCCACCAACAGCTTGCACCATGTGCCTGGAAAAGCTGCAGACACTCAACACCAGTCCATGAAGGCAGCCAAGAGGGAGGTTGTACCTTGCAAAGTCAAAGGGACAGAGCTGTCCAAGACCATGGGAATCTACCTCTTGCATCAGCTGACCTGGATGTGAGATATGGAGTCAAAGTAGATCATTTTGAAACTTTAAGATTTGACTGACCTGCTGGATTTTAGACTTGCATGGGACCTGTATCCACTTTGTTTTGACCAATGTCTCCCATTTGGAATGGTGGTATTTACCCAATGCCTGCCTCTCCATTGTATCTAGGAAGTAATTAACTTGCTTTTGATTTTAGAGGCTCCGAGGTGGAAGAGGCTTGCCTTGTCTTAGATGATACTTTGGACTGTGAACTTTTGAGTTAATGCTGAAATGAGTTAAGACTTGGGGAGACTGTTGGGAAGGCAGAATTGATTTTGAATTGTTAGGACATAAGATTTGACAGGGACCAGGGGTCAAATAATATGGTTTGACTGTGTCTCCACCAAATGTCATCTTGAATTCCCATGTGTTGCTGGAGGGATGCAGTGGGAGGTGATTGAATCATGGGGGCAAGTCTTTCCTATACTGTCCTCATGATAGTGAGTAAGTCTCAAAAGATCTGATGGTTTTAAAGACAGCAGTTCCTCTGCATAAGCTCTCTCTCTTTGCTCTCTCTCTTTGCCTGCTGCTATCCATGTAAGATGTGACTTGCTCTGCCTTGCCTCCCACCATGATTGTGAGGCTTCTCAAGTCATGTGAAACTGTAAGTCCAATTAAACCTCTTTTGTAAATTTTCCAGTCTCAAGTATGTCTTTGTCAGCAGTGTGAAAACAAGCTAATACAAATATGTAAGTGTGTGTGTATATATATGTGTGTGTATATATATTTACTACATATAATAAACATATAACCATATAATACATATAATATACATATATGCATATGTACATATATAATATATATTATTACATATGATACATATTATTACATAGTATAAGTATTTGAAGGAATCTATTAAGACACTGGCTGTGTAAAATTTAAACTAGTTTCAGCCAATCATAGGTAGGCTATAGTGAACTTTAGGTCTGATTAAAAGACTTATAAGGAGATTATTTTGAAGGAAAGGAAGAGAAGCTGAAATGATTAGAATATGAGGTGCATAATTTATAGACAAAAGACTGAAAAGGAGTAACATAGAAGTTATTTTGGGCATGCCAGTATCAGCATTTGGAATAGCTGAGAGAATGAATTAAAGGTATTAAAAAGGAGAAGGTAAAAGGAAAGAGTAGAGAGTTATTGAGAAAAGCATGTTCTATATGATGGTGTTGTACTTTTTCTATCAAAAACAAAAATAAAAATAATTTTCAATATAGTCATTAGGCCAGTCAACATATTCACCCTGTTTCTACTTTTAAGTAGTCTATTTGGGAAATACAAATACCACTGTGCAAATTACTTGCTGGATTTCTTTTTTTTTTCATAATTATAAATTGGTTTTATTTCATAATATGATAGCTTTTGTTAAATATATTTTTAATAAACATTGGTTAACATTTCTCCCAGCTCAAGGTTACAGATGCCTTTTAATGATATAAATAGCTATTTAACATTGTCGAATAATGAGCTGAACTTGATTCAGTTTAGGCCTCACCTAATGTTCATACAGTTATCCTGCTTATTGAGCTACAGCAACTCTCATTAAAGAAACAAAGGATCTTTAGCTACAGTATGTGCCGAGGGCAAAGGCATCAGAAGGACCCCTGTCCCCTTGGAACACCTGCTCTTAGGTACATTTGACTGGATCAATATATCTGTCCCTAGCCACTATGAGTATTGGCTCCTAAATCTTCTCCTGATTGTTTTTCTCAGTTGACATAGACCACTGCACCTGTGAACATATGATCTAATTTTATTGCTTCAAGGGGAGGAGGACAACTGTGTAGTGCTTACAGGTTGAAGCCCTCTCCTTGTTGATCAGACTAAATTTAACTCTATCACTTCCAATGTATTTCTCCTTTTATATCTTGTTCTATTCAATAACTTAGAGGTCTATACTGAAGAGCACTCCTTCAGTTGATCTCCTATATCAGAATAGTTATCTCAGACCCTGTTCTAAGGAACTTCACCTAAAATGATGATTTTTCTGTTGCTTGTGCAGACAAGTGTTTCACCTTTTACCTGTAGCGGGAGCCTCTATGTTTTTACTCTTAAGATTTCTTTATTGCCATTAGTGCACAAAACAATCTGAGACCCACTTCCCACACATGTGTAAAAGACCTTGGAGGTAAAATGTGTGGGAAATAATGGTTTGGGTCAACTTTCACTAGTTGGGGAAAGGAGGTTTTAGATAGAGTATTCTTGCTTCCCTCTCCCTCTCTCCCTTTGCCCCATGGACTGTTGGAAGACAAATTCTTCATTTTCTTCCTCTTACTACACTTGGAAATTCAGTGTAAGATCAAGAAGCTGCTTGTCCAAAGGTGGCTATTTTAGTAATATACCTGCTTATGCTTGCTCTTTCTATCACTCACTCATTCAGTCTCTCTCCTTGTCACTCTTCTGCCAGTGATAGCAAACTAAATCATGGCAAAATTTATTTTTGATAACTTTTGTGAGTATAAGAATCACATTTTTTTTTTAACAATGATTGTTGTTCTATAGGTAATAAGAAGGTAGAAGAAAAAAAGAAGGAAGAACATTCTGGGGAAAAGAATTTAAGAAGCAAATTGAAGGAACCAAAGGTAGTAAAGAAAATGATACTAATAGAGAAAAGATACATATGTATCCTATAAAAGAAAAGAAAGGGAAACCTGTTGTAGTTCTCATAGATGAAAACCAAATTGGCACTAACATGGATTCAGACACACTTAAAAATAACTAAGGACAGTTGGTTCAACAGGATTCTTTTTGCATGAGAGATGAATAAACTTTTATGTAATGGCCCATTTTTATTGAATGGAAAATTAATGTATATACCAGCATTATCCAAAGTCAATGCCTTAATATAAAAGCTATGCTATCATTCTGAGCATAGCACAGTATCTATTTCTCAAATCATAAAAGAATTATCTGAGTCTTATGAAGACTCAAAGATAAAATAGTTATTTTCTGGTAGGCATTATTTAGGAGTATAATTCTGAATTTCTTTGTAGCTTATTCAAATGCAGCATCATTGGCAATTAATATATACTTCCTGTATTGAGGGTAACAATTGCAGGAAGTGAGGAAAGAAAAACGGTGAACTTAAAGGCTTATGTCATAGACTAGAAATACGGGGAAATAGAAGAGTATATAAGTTTAAATGAGTTTTAAAGGGGGAAAGGATGGCGATCATTTAAGTAGGCAGAGCTAATAACCTCTGATAATAACATCCTCAGTTGCTAAAGGAATATTTTAAAATTGTATTCTGTTTGTTTTGTTGTTGTTACATTCTGTTCTGTAGGAAGTATCTGTTGTTTAGAGTGATCTGTGCAATAAAAGTTTTGGCCCACAGGAGAGGTTTGAGGTGGCCACTAAGAAACAGGAGACAGTAGTGAAACAATAGACAGGACAGGAGTGACAGAAAATGATGGGCATCACGCCAAATGAGATAAGATCGCTTATGAATGTAGTGAGACAGATGCAAGAATTCCTGCAAAAGGAAAAAGAATGTTGTATATCATGAACAGAAACAGTAAAACAGATAGTGAGTGGAAGAGACATCATAAGAAGAAAAGCCATCAGTATTGTCCCGGCAATGACTCTTTTATCTGGCCAATTTGAATTTTTTTCTGCCTAATATTTGAACTTTTTTTTTTTTTTTTTTTTTTTGGTCAAAGAAAGATGACTAGATTCTTACCTAAAAGAAGGAAAACTTAACTCATGCTATCATCAGGTTTCCGGCATGGAGTTAGAAATACGAAAATCTATATTTCTATAGTTGGAGATAACAAACCTAAATAAAGTATGCATGGCAACACAGGCAACCAGAGTACAGAATTCCTCCCGTGCAGGTGCAGTGGTTGGAAAAGAGATGCTCTTTAGGCTAATGAAGTAAAACAGAGAAAAGCCAAAGTAACTTAGCAGAGAGGGTCTCAAATGCACAGCTGTATCTGCCGCTGTATCTGCTGCTGTCTCTTTTCCCACCTGGTCTTCAGTTGCCGGTTAATTTTTTCTCTATGCAATCTGTCTGCTTCCCTACGGATCCCCTAACATTTTCTGAGTTCAAGCCAAGTTGCTATCGATCATTTGTTTTGAGTGCCCTGTAACTGATAAAATTTGATTTTCTTCTATTGGTGAGCCCTGAGCTGAAATTAGCTGTATTTGTCAAATCCAAAGTTCATGTAAGGTAACCGCATCAGACTCAGTTATAAAAGTCCATTTTAACTATCAAACAGCTAGACATGGCTTGAAACTATACATGTACAAAAAATGTAGCTCATTGTAAAAATGTACAATAGGCAAGATGTGTGCTGGATTTTTAAAAGACAATAAATGAAACACTTCTTTCTTCATCGGAGTTGGAACAAATTAAGATGGATGATATAGGAGATGAACAGATGACTTTATTGCTTTAACACTGATTGGGAGATGTGGCCTTAATTTTGTCCAAATGAACGTGCTCATACTTGGTCTCTGAATTAGGAAAACTTACTATGCTCATCACTGGCAGAACTGGAAAAATTGATTTTCTCATGGACGTCAAAGATTGTATTACAGTTCATTCCTTCTCTGTGTAGAGAATATAACACCAACAATCACAATAACAATAAAATCTCACAATGTCCCTCTAGAGCATAAACATGTTTTGGTTACTCCTGTTACAATGAGAGAGAAAAATCAAGTGGAAGGATTTTTCTCCTAAAGTAGAGATGTTCTTCACTCTCTGGAACCTCTCTGAAGAAGGAACATCTCTGATTTCCTCTAATTCCCCAACAGAGCATCCCTTGAGCAGGTCTCCATGCAGAGCCAATGGCACAGATGGTGTCATGCTACAGGTGCAAGACATGATAAAGAATGACTGAATGCAGGAACTCTTCCAGCAGACCTCTCTGCCATCCTCTAGGTGGGTATAGAACAGTTATTCAGGCAAAGCAGCTGACCAAGACTCACCTTCTTATGGCCATGGGACCTTTTTCCTTGTGAGATGTCTATATGACACAAACTTACCAGCACGGTAAACCTTCTTGTCCACACATTGTTAGCCCTCCGTTAACATTTGTTTCTACCACTCAGACAAGACCAGATTTCTTATTCCCCTAAGGTAAAATGAAAGTGCATCTTATTGATTTTTGGAAAGGTCTTTCACATTGAGTTATCTGAATTGTTGATAATTCATTTGTTGTTATTGTTGAGTTGTTGAGTTATGATATGGGTTGAATCTTTGTTCCCACCCAAATCTCATGTTGAAATGTAATTCCCAATGTTGGAGGTGGGGCCTGGTGGGACGTGGTTGAATCACGGGGCCAGTTTCTTATGATTTAACACCATCCCCATTGGTGGTGTTTTCACGATACTGAGTTCTCACGAGATCTGGTTGTTTAAAATTGTGTGGCATCTCCCCTCTCTCTTCCTTCCTCCTGTTCTGGTCATGTAAATTGTGCTTGCTTCCCTTCACCTTTCACCATGATTCTAAGAAATGTTTCCTGAGGACTCCCCAGAAGCAGAAGTGGCTACACTTTCTGTACAGCCTGTGGAACAATGAAACAATTAAAACTCTTTATTCAGTTTCAGGTATTTCCTTATAGCAGTGTGAGAACAGACTAACACAATTTCCTCAGGATTTAAAGTCTTTATTTAATTGTTTTATTCATGTTAAAATAAAATGTAATGAGTTATGCCACCTTCATTTTCTAGATAACTCTCTCAAATTCCAATAGATATATTTCTGTAAAAATTGCTACAGTCTATTTTTTCTAACATTACCCTCTACACTGATAAATATTTTATCAGTTTTAAAATATTAAAACATTTAAGTTTCAAATTTATGGAGTCTTTAGACACAGATATGACTAGAAGAATACGAATGATTTTTCATAAGCCTAATTTTTCTACATCCTGGTATAGAAAATGTAACACTACTTTTGATAATTTAACTTAATTAATGTATTGAGTGCCTATTTCACCTGAGGAAAAAATTAATCAACTCCGGGCAAATTCAGTCAATGTTGGTGATTTCCTGAGTATTTTTGTAATACACGGTCAATTGAGACTTTTCCCCTCTCTGTTCTACTGTCCTGGTGCTGCATCTAGTTTTCAGAGGATCGCATAATTAGACTATAAAAAGAAGTAAATGGTCTACAACCATCTTTGTTTCAAAGCTAGTATCTTATAGAGAGATATGATTTGCTGTGTCTGGTTTTTGGCTGTAGAGCCTAACTCAGTGTCACCTTTGGAGGCAGATATGGTACTTACTGTCATGGTCTCCAATCTTCAATCCTTGTACCCTCCTTTATGTGTGTAATATACATATACATGTATGTATGATTATGCCTGATGTTATATGATTTCCAACATAAAGATCTTGCAGTTATTCTCCTAATACCTAAAAGTTTTATCACTTTATTGTGTTATCATAATTGGTATTCTTTAATTTCAAATTTCGTGCTTATTTCTAATATATGAAAATAAAATTGGCTTCTGCATATTATTATTGTTTTCTGCAACCCCTTTAAAGTTGGTTGTTAGATTTAAGATATTTTTAATACTTTTGTTGATATTTTCTATGTTGATATTTTCTATGTAGATGATTATGTCATCTGCAAATAGAAACAATGAGACATTTCTTTTCCAATGTTTATATATTTTGTACATTAAGAAATTATTACATTGTGGAGGCCCAGGAAGAGTTTTCCTTTTGTCCCCTCTGAAGATTTGCTGAAAAATCACCTTGAAGAAGGTAGATAATTGGGGGAAAAGCATTCAAATGTATTTAATGTATACATACAGGCTGGGCGCGGTGACTCACGCCTGTAAAGTCAGCAGGCATGAGCCGAGAGGGGCAGATCACAAGGTCAGGAGATGGAGACCATCCTGGCTAACACCGTGAAACCCCGTCTCTACTAAAGATACAAAAAATTAGCCTGGCGTGGTGGCGGCGCCTGTAGTCCCGGCTACTCTGGAGGCTGAGGCAGGAGAACAGCCGCGTGAACCTGAGAGGAGGAGCTTGCAGTGAGCCGAGATCGCGCCACTGTGCTCTGGTCTGGGCAACTGAGCAAGACTCCATCTCAAATATATATATATATATATATATTATACACACACACACACACACACACACACAAACAGGAGCCTTTAGAATGACGACCCAAAGATACAGGGTAATTGTCTATTCTTATGCTAAAATTCCATAAAATATGGACAGCCATGTAGAAATGTGATTGGACAAACAAGTTACGATCTAATGCTAATAGACTGAGTGGGAAACCAAGCAAGGCCTGGTTCTTCTCGGCCTATGTAAGCGTGCGCTTCTTCCTCTGGGTATAGAGTGAGACCCTTTCTGTAATGGGAGTCTTACGACCTACAGCCAAACAAAGTAAGTCCAATCATTTCCTTATGATTAATTTTTACAGGGAAAGGGTGGAGGGAAAGTTAGTGTAACATTTTTATGTCTTATGGCTGTCTTTGGGGAAAAGGGGGTTCTGGTTTCTATGACCTGTCTTAGGGAAGGGAGATTCTAGTTTCTATGGCTAGCTTCAACAAACAATGGGACTAAAAGATAGAAAGGCAGGAGAAGGTCAAATAAAAACTTTTGCTTCTGAGGCCTTCATTTTGGGGTATTATTTTCTGAGCCCCAGAAATTATGAGATAATTTTACATAATTAATTTCACTTTCTTGTATTTAACTTACTGATTTATTTTTCGGTCATTTTCTTTATTTTTAAAAAGGTTTATTGAGATATAATTGATATTAAAAAATGGATGTTTAATGTATAACAATTTGATGTTTGTACCTATGCATTTTCCTTCCTTCCTTCTTTCCTTCCTTCCTTCCTTTTTGCCTTCCTTTCTTCTTTTCTTTCCTCCCTCTCTTTCTCTCTTTGTATTTGTTTTGTTTGACTTACTGCCCTGGCTAGGATTTCACTATGTTTCTCAGGAGTTTTAAGGGAAAAATATTTTTACCTTTTGCCAGATAAGAGAGGAAAAGACTTCAACATGTAACCATGTTTTTTTACTGTTTCCTTTCATTTTATTGTAAGTAGATGATGAATTTTATTCTTCATCAAGAAGGAACTTACCATTTGTTATCTAGTTTCTTATCATAATAAGTAATCTACTTCTGAATGTTGAAAGTGCCTTGATTTACCCACGGTGGTGATATTGCTTTTATATATTTCTGAATTCTATGTGCTAATATTCTGTTGATGCTATTTCTGTGTATCTTAATGAAGAATGTTTGTCTGTAATTTTTTTTTCTATTAATGTTTCTGTCTGATTTTGTTATCACTTTCAGGCTTCACTCCATAGAAGACATGGATCTCGGCTAATTTAATACCTTTCAGTTATTGTTACTCTTCTCCTCCTGGAGACCAGTATCACGAGGAGTGCTTTCTCAGGACTCCTGACTATTTTTATGAGTGCTTAGTGAAATTTATGAGTAAGAGCCTGAAAATGGGGACACATTTTCCTTACATTCTGGTTTCTAGGACTTCTATATTCTCTTATTACCCTACATTTAGCCTTCACCAATTAGTTCTTTCTTCTAGCAAGTTATGGTCTCCCCTTGGATTTCAGACAGTGATTTTCCTTGAGACCTTGATTTTTGGAATGGGTAAAAGAAAAGCTATGAATTTTCAGTTTGTCCAGTTTTGAATTTTTATTTCATTTTACTTTTTGTATTTTTTTCAACTTTTATTTTAGATACGAGGGAACATGTATTTCATCATGTACATGTGTCACATTTTCTTTATCTAATCCACTATTAATGGGCACCTAAATTGTTTACATGTCTTTGCTATTGTGAATACTGTGGCAATGGACATACAAGTGCATATATCTTTTTGGTATAATGTTCTATTGTCCTTTGAGTATATGTTCAGTAATGGTATCGCTGGGTCAAAGAGTAGTTCTATGTTACTGTTCTATTTTAAGTTTTTGATAAATCTCCAAGCTGCTTTTCACAGTAGCTGAACCAATTTACACTCCCACCAATAGAGTATAGGCATTCACTTTTCTCCACAGCCTCGCCAACGCCTATTGTTTTTTGACTTTATAGTAATAGCCATTCTGACTGCTGTCAGAAGATGTCTCATTGTTGTTTGACTGGCATTTTTCTGATGATTAGTGATGCTGAGCATTTTTTTTATGTGTGTTGGCTGCTTGCATGTCTTTGTTTAAAAAGTGTCTGTTTATGTCCTTTGCCCATTTTTAATGCATTTACTTTTTGCTTTTTGATTTGTTCATATTGCTTATAGTTTCTGAATATTGGACCTTTGTTGGATGTGCAGTTTGTGAACATCTTCTCTCTGGAGGTTGTCTGTTTACTCTGTTGATAGTTTCTTTTGCTGTGCAGAAGCTCTTTAGTTTAATTAGGTTCTACTTGTCAATTTTGTTTTTGTTGAGAAGGGTGTTTTGGTGGTTTTCTTCTAGGATTTTCATAGTTGGAGGTCTTACATTTAAAATGGGATCCATCTTCAGTTAACTTTTGCATATGGTGAAAGGTAATGCTCTAGCTTTGTTCTTCAGCATATGGCTAGCCAGTTATCCCACTTATTAAATAGGGAGTATTTTCCTATTGCTTGTTTTTGTCAGCCTTGTGGAAGATCAGATGGTTCTAACTGTGCAGCTTTATTTCTTAGTCTTCTATTCTGTTCCATTGGTCTATGTGTCTGTTTATGTACTGGTACCATTCTTTTTTGGTTACTTTAGCCTTATAGTATAGTTTGAAGTCGGGTAGTGTGACGCCTATAGCTTTAATTTTTGCTTAGGATTGCTTTGGCTATTTTGGCTATTTTTTTGTTCCATGTGAGCTTTAGAATAGTTTTCTCTAATTCTTTGAAGAATAACGTTAGAGCTTAAATAGCAGTGAATCTGTCCATTGCTTTGGGCAGTGTTACTATTTTAACAATATTGATTCTTTCATTTTGCATCTTGAGACCTTACTAAGATTGATTATCAGTTCTAATAGTGTTTTGGCAGAGTCTTTAGGGATTTCTAGATATAGAATCATATCATCAATGAAGACAGATAGTTTGACTTCTTTTAGTTATTTGTTGGACCTGATTGCTCTGGATATGACTTACAGTACTATGTTAAATAGAAGTGGTGACAGTGCGTATTCTTGTCTTGTTCCAGTTCTCAAGGGGCATGATTCCAGCTTTTGCCCATTCAGTATGATGTTGGTGGTGGGTTTGTCACAAATGAGTCCTACTATTTTGAGGTATGTTCCTTTGATATCCAGTTTGTCGAATGTTATTATAATGAAGAAATGTTGAATTACATTGAAAGCTTTTTCTGCACCTATTGAGATGATCATATGGTTTTGTCTTTAATTCTGTTTATGTGGGGAGTCACATCATGTTGAATTTATTTGTGTATGTTGAACCAGCCTTGTATCGCAGGAATAAATGCACTTAATGGGGGAATTTTAACTTTTTGATGTGCTAGTTGATGGTCCAGCTCTTTTGTTGTTGTTGTTAGAGATAAAGTTATGCCCATTTTTATCTTTTTAAATTCTGACTCTAGAAATAAGTTTTTAAAATGATACCTGGTTAATTTTCTTAGCTCTTGGTGTATGTCCCATTGTTTAGGAAGATTGTTAAACATGGAGGTTCTAGAATGTGAAGGAATCTTCTCCTCCCCTCCAGCCTGGATCTCAGATGGGCTAAACAAATAGACATCCCCCCTGTGCCACAATTGTGAAGTACCCCTCATAGTCACTACTACTAAGTGGTGAGAGGTGACAGCGTGCTGGCAGCCCTCACAGTTCTCACTCACACTGGCCGCCTCCTCCACCTTGGCGCCCACTCTGGCTGCGCTTGAGGAGACCTTCAGCCCGCCATTGCACCGTGGAAACCCGTTTCTGGGCTGGCTGAGGCCGGAGCCCGCTCCCTCTGCTTGCAGGGAGGTGTGGATGTAGAGGCTGGGGCTGGCGGGCCAGCATGAGTTTCACGTGGACGTGGGCTTGGCGGGCCCCGACTCTTGGAGTGGCCAGCCAGCGCCTCTGGCCCAGGCAGTGAGGGACTTAGCATCTGGGCCAGCAGCTGCAGAGGGTGCGTGGAGTTCCCCAGCAGTGCCAGCTCACTGGCGCTGCACTCAAATTCTTGTGGGTCTCAGCTGTCTCCCGGCAGGGCCCTGCAGCCCAACATGCCCCAGCCTCCCCCACGCCACGGACTGCTGCATGGCCCCAGCCTCCCCAAGGAGCAGGGCCCCTGCTCTGTGGCACACTATCCCATCAACTGCCTAAGGGCTGAGGAGCATCCACGCATGGCACTGGGACTGGCGGGCAGCTCCCCCTGCTGCCCGGTGCAGGATCCACTAGGTGAAGCCAGCTGGGCTCCTGAGTCTAGTGGGGACTTGGAGAACCTTTATGTCTAGCTAAGGGATTGTAAATACACCAATCAGCACTCTGTATCTAGCTCAGGGATTGTAAACTCACCAATCAGCACCCTGTATCTAGCTCAAGGTTTGTAAATACACCAATCAGTACCTTGTATCTAGCTAATCTAGTGGGGACTAGGAGAACTTTTCTAGCACTCTGTGTCCAGCTAAAGGATTGTAAACACACTAATCAGCACTCTGTGTGTAGCTCAGGGATTGTAAACACACCAATCAGCACCCTGACAAAACAGACCAATCAGCTCTCTGTAAAATGGACCAATCAGCAGGATGCGGGTGGGGTCAGATAAGGGAATAAAAGCAGGCTGCCAGAGAGAGCAGTGACAACCTGCTCCAGTCCCCTTCCACACTATGGAAGCTTTGTTCTTTCGCTCTTTACAATAAATCTTGCTGCTGCTCCGTCTTTGGGTCCACGCCATCTTTATAAGCTGTAATACTCACTGCAAAGGTCTGCAGCTTCACTCCTGAAACCAGCGAGACCAGGAACCCACCAGAAGGAATAAACTCCGAACATGTTCGAACATCAGAAGGAACGAACTCCAGACCCACCATCTTTAAGAACTGTAACACTCACCACAAGGTGAAAGAACTGCTTCATTCTTGAAGTCAGTGAGACCAAGAACCCACCAATTCTGCACACAATGGTTGCTATTCTTAGACAATTTATTGCCTTCTCCTATATTTATGACTCATGTTGAAACCTGCATGTAGCAGAATATCCAATTGTGTTTTTAAAAAATATTGGGAAGAAAGGGAAATGAGTTTGTTTTCTGATGGATAAAGTTCTTGCACTTCTGAACAACTGTTACCCACAATTTATCACTAGTAATAAACTGGGTTAGGTTACTTCAGGAGGACAAAACCAATTGAATGAATATATATATATATGTGTGTGTGTGTGTGTGTATATATATATATATATATATATATATGAGCTTATTAGGGAGGATTGGCTCACATAATTACATGACAAAGACCCAAAACAGGCTGGGGAAAGAGAGAAGCTGGTAGTGGCTCAGGCCAAGTCAGAAAGCCTCAAAACCAGGGAAGCTGACAGTGCAGCCTTCAGTCTGTGGCCAGAGGCCTGAGAGCCCCAGGAAGGCACTGGTGCAAATCACAGGGTTCAAAGGCCAAATGACCTGGAGTCTGATGTCTAAGGGCAGGAGAAGAGGAAGCAGGCATCCAGCAAGGGAAGAAAGAGAGAGCCAGAAAACCCAGCAAGGAAGCTTGTCCCTCTTCTTTCACCTGATATTTTCCAGCTGTGCTGGTAGCCAATTGGATGGTGTCCACACACATTGAGTGTAGGTCTTCCTCTCTCAGTCTGCTGACTCAGTCTGTCTTCTCTGGCAACGCCCTAACAGACACACCCGGAAACAATGCTTTACCAGGTATTTAGACATCCCTCAATCCAGAGAAGTTGATACCTAATATTAGCCATCATAATACCTCCAAACCAAACATGACACGGGAAGGATAAAGGGTCTTCCTACCATCATTGAGGTTGTCAGTCCCACCCTATGAAACTAACCTACTATGTGAATTTAAACAATTTTACATTTCATACAGTTGTATCAAAATCCTACAGATCATTTAAGTGATAGAAACCAGGCTTAGGTTTTTAGAAGTATGAGTATTTGCCTTTCAAATGTTCACATATGCATTATAGAGGGAAATTGGAAAATAATGTTTCTGAACTTCTGGTCATATGTTATTTCTAACAAGCTAAATTTAAAATAGGTATAGAAATGAATTTCCATACCATTATTCAGTTTTCTTAATACTTTTTTATTGTCTAAATGTCAGAAGTGAGATAAAATAGAAAGTACTTTCATTAGTATTTATTTCAGTTGATGAAACATCTAACATTTTATTTGAAATTATAAAAATTATTTTTAAATCTCTAATTTTTCTATATGTATTATTTAAATTGAAAAATATGAAAATATTTGAAGTGCAGATATACTTTAAAATAATTGCACACTTTGGTAGTATATGATTCAAAGGTAAGTTTTCACTGTAAAGCACAGAGGAAGATTTCACAAAATTGTCAATAAGCACCATTTAACTGGGTTAGATTGTGCAGATGCATGTAGTAATAAATTTATTGAAGTGTTATAACAATATTTTTTATTAGTTATTGCCATATAGTCTTATAAAAACTATTTTTTTTGTATTACAGAAACATTTTTATTATCAGGGCCAGAAAAAAAATGAATATTAAATGTTTGTGTATCTATCTTGTTCTCAAGTAGAGATTTTGATAATTTTTTAAATGACATATCAATATAATTCCTAAATGAATTTTTAGTAAGAATGATGGATTCTAGTAATGTACCATAAAGAACAGGGCAATTGAGCAATTAGATTAATATGTAGATTGTAAAATATTGAAAGTTTTCCCATGCTTTCTCCTCACATATATATTTTACAAGTGATAATGTTTTAGATGATTGATTACAGTACTTAAGATATATATGTTAGTATATATGGAAACAACTTTGTGAAATTCACATATTGTCCTAATATGCAAATATAATCCCTCTAGAATATATTTCAATGGATCATTAACTATTTATGAATCAGTGACTGGAACTATTAAAATTTATAAATGCAATGCAACCCTTTAAAAGCATATACTTGGTAAAAACTTGATTAATAAAATATACAATATTCATAATATTCATTTATATTTATTTAACTATACATATTATATTACTAATAACCTTCTAAAGTTGTTTTTAACATTTAGATAATTAAAAGTGCTTTTATTCAAAGTTCTCATAAAAATATCCCAAATATCTGTGCAATTAATATTTATTAATCCTTTTGAAAAATGAAGTATAAATAGTAATTCAAAAATTTCTGAATTTTCAGCAAAATTAATTTTTGAAATTAGCAGGTTTAATATATATTTAAATATTTTTAATATATGTTATAATATGTAGTATAATTATAATAACTTGGTTTATAATGATAACTGAAGGATTTCACTTAGGAGAAATTACTAATTGTGGTTACTAAGTGAATGAAATAGTTGGATTCATTTACTAGTCTATGTACTCACATCCTTATTTTGTTTGGTAAGCTTTAGTTACAATGTCTATTTTATTTTGTTTTTCTAAAAGATGTGGTAGCCTTTAACAGAGTAGTAACATGGTTGTTTTTTTCAGGATGGCTTCCATGTTTCTGTGGATATGGAGACATCTCAGCCAACAGAATAATGCAAAAAGAGAAAGAGTGGGAGAGAGAGAGAGAGAGAGAGAGAGAAAGAAAGAGAGAGACAGAAAGGGAAAAAACACATTTTTAAGAGGAAGTGGTTATATAACGAAGTGAATTCTTTTCCAAGAGTATCTCATTGAGCATCACTTGAAATGCAGACATTTCTACTGCAATTTGGAGATGCCATGTAGTGGAATAAGTACTAAAACTGGAGTTAGAGGACTTGCTCCAGAAATACCTGTCATCTTGCGTGTAAATTTGGGCATCTCATGAATTACCCAGTCTCAGACTATTCATATTAAAATGCATATAATGGTACTGCATTATTCACCACAGTCTTGTAATTATTCTGTGAAATCAAGGATATGAAAATGCTTTATAAGATAAAATCTGAAACTATGTTTACCATTAGAAGTTTTATAAATGTTAAAATTGATTCATCTTTCTGAAGATCTATTTAAGACATTTGTATATTCTTGGTCACTGAAAATTCTTGATCACTGAAAACAAGAAGATAGTATATGAAAATTTTCCTACTGGAAGTATCTGGTTTGATGTTTGGAACATAAGACACATGGTATGTTTAGATATATGAAATTCCTGAATCCTCTGGTTGTTTTGGTTATTAAAGGAAATTACAACTTACATAAATTACATCAGCTAATACCTTATACATATTACTCAATAAAATGTTGAAATCACACTAAGTATCAGTCCCAATAGAAAAGCAGTTTGCAGTGCTTCTGCCAGTACTATCAGACTATAATTCAACATTTTCTCTCTTTACTATGTAAAGCACTTCTTCCTTAATAATTATTTCCTCTTCATTTAAGACCCTGAATAAGAATTATGCAAGTGTGGTGAAAATGTAGAAGGGAATTTAAAAATACCTTCAGTAATTTTTGTTTTCTTTACTACCAAACAAAAGGCAATACTAAGAGTTAGCTGGCATATGTAAAACTTTGACGTTTGTAATCACCCTTGTTCTCTATGGCCAGAATTATTTGGTGAGGGTATTGCATTTTGTGATTTGGTAGGAAAGTTAATTCTCTTGAACGTCCTCAAACTTATATTTTTTACCTGAAGTGTGAATTTCGATAGCTCCATGTTATGTTGTATCATAAAAAATTTAAGAATACCAGCTGGACCCAAAACCTGCTTAGAGTTTTTACTGAGTCTGTATTCTGTTGTTTACCAGGTTATCACCACTTATAAATTCAGTTTATGCAAAACAGAAAGATCTTAAAGTGTAAAACAAAGAGATTTTCTCGGCGTTTGCATGAGAATCATACATGTTTTAGTGTTTAAGGAAATACAATTTATATTAAACAGGATGTATTCTTAATAATAAAGTTAATCAGTTAATGTTTGAAATAAAAATATCTAGTACTTATGAAGTTCACATATGCTTTGATGTCTAATAAAATAATATATTTTAAATGCAAACTGTATTTGAAATAAGTAAACATAAAATGAGATTTGGATAAAAAATGCTTTCGGTTGATTAAAAAAAATTATTTCATTACCACAATGTTCTTCCTATATAAAAATCTTGTCAGTGTGGGTGTTTTATTTACATCATCTTTTAGTTTTTGCTATTTCTGTATAGTTACAACATATCTGCTCCCCAATGATGGAACTTGCTGGGCCATATTCTCCTCTCACAATTAGACACACATTTGAGAATTTAAGTACCTGTTGAAAAGCCATAGGATCGTAGAATGTTGTGCTCAACGGGGCTTGTAAATTGATGTTAAATGTTTTACCTGAATGAAACATCGTTGTTTCCATCACATAAGAGCAGTGCAAATGTAATTGCCTAGTTGCCTCTGAACAGGAGGGCTAGAATTCACCTTTCTTATTGTTCTCCTTTTTATCCACCTTCTTACCCCCATCCTAGTGTGGTCTTAAATGCACTGGTTCCAAGAACAAGCACTCTGTGGCAGATCTGATGTGGTTGAAGCTCAGAGAGATAAAGTGTATGTTAATAGTCACACAGCTATGCAACCTTGATTAGAATTCAGTTGCCTAGGGTGCAAATATATTATCCTTACTTCTTTATTGCATAATGTTAGCAACCAGTGCTTTATTCTTGTAGACAGTATGTCACTTCTCAGCACACACTGGCCCCTGTTTCAGGTTTCCTGATGCATGACTGTGTGGGGACATGGCAAGAAAGAAACAAAGTAGAAATTAAATATATAATATATGGCAGAGTTGGTGATACATTCTCTAGAAAATCCCAATGTGCTGCACAGACCAGCATTAGTAATAAGTTAAAAGATAGAACCGTCAGTATATTTAAATGTCGACAAAGTTGTCTCTTTTTTATTTGGGCAATACAGTTGCATTCTGTTTCCCAGGTATCATGCTCTAGAACTTATCCCTATATCCCCCAAACCATATTCCCCAAATTGAAATATCTTCTGTGACAGACACTGTATTGTTTCCAATTATACATTTTTTAGTCTTCCTTGGTTACAGTGTACCTGACTCTTTTTCTTTTCAGAATGTTAATTGTTCAAGGAAAAAAAATAACATTCTAGTATCTCTTAAAAATAGATTTGGCCCTGCGACTTAGTTGTAGGCAAACAAAATACTAATAGTAGCTGTTAGGTCTTCAGGGAAGTCTGGCTAAAGAGGGTAAGGAAAGCTGGATCCTCTCTTCTTATGTCTTCTCTTCTACTTGCACTTTCTGTTTAACTTCCTGATATCACTTGTGTCTTTGTACAATCCATTCTCAACACAACAGCTATATTAACTTTTACAAATGTAAACCAAATGATCATCTTACTTCTCTGCTTAAACACATTCAATAGTTCTCAATGACCCTTGGGTTAAGATCCAAATTCCCTATCCTGCCAAATAAAACCCATGTGCTTTCCCCCTCTCTATCTCTCTGAACCCTCATTAGTTTTTCATTGTCCTGGTTCACTAGGCTGTAGAACATTTTCAGGTTTTCAAATATGCCAAGATCCTTTCTACTCATTTTGCCCTGAAGGATCTTCTTTTGATCTCCATGGCTGGCTCTCTCTGGTCAAAGTCACTTCCTTAGAACTTTCCCTCTGCCCAGTTTAAAGAAACCACCCAATCACTCTTCTTTTGCACTATTTTTGTTCGTTATGTAGTGTGGTGTTCTCTATGGGCAATAGTGCTTCATTATGTGCTTATTCACTGTAATTATTAACAAGAGCAGGTATCTTGGCCATTTTGTTTTCTGCTGAGTCTTAGACCATGGTGGGTACTCAATAAGCATTTGTCAACAAGATGTACACATAAACATCCGTGTGGTTTGAAATGGCACTCATCATTTTCTACCTGAAATGAATAGTTACTCGCATATATCTCCTACCAATTATATTAAAGAATAACTCCAACCTGAAGCCATATTCCATATGTTTCATTTTTAGATGCCAGTTCTTTTAGCGATCAATTGTTTTACCCCTTCAGTCATGTCACAAAATCACTAGCAGCTGGTATAAGGCAAGAAAATGCTGCTGTTTTATTTCAGTGTTTTTCAATTACACTTAATTCATACTTTCATTTTCTTCACCCTCTTAGGAGCTATTTTTAGTATATTAAATGAATGCCCTCCCAAACAGCTGGGAGGACATTCATTTAATACACTGAAAAGAGTTCCTAAGAGGGTGAAGAAAATTCACTCTCTTTAAATTTAAAATATTTATTTAATTTATATATTTATATATAATCTTACCATGTTCCAGGAAGAATTAAGGCTACTTATGTATAGAAATATTTTTCTTTACACAATAGAAATATTCTTG
>NW_012121043.1:9123111-9179003 GCF_000951035.1 Colobus angolensis palliatus | reverse complement strand
ATATTGACATATTTATAAGTATATTTACATATTTATAACAATGTAAATATGTATTTAAATTTATAAAATACAAATATATAAAAGATGTCTTTATATATTTATATTTATGTACATATTTATATGTATAAAACATATAATACATATATATCCCTTAATAAAAATAACATGATTTTATGTTTGCTTCATTTACATAAATTCTATTATATTAAATGTCTTTACATTTTCTTTTTTTAATACTCAGAGCAATGCTTTGAGGTCTATCTTTATTACATTAAATAAATCCAATTAATTACTTCATTGTACTACATGGTATTCCATTGTAAGCAAATACCACTTTATACTTCACTTATCCACTGATAAAAACTAATTTGTGTTTTTTTATACCATCATATCTAAAATTTTATATCTCAAATTTTCTTATGTAAGTCCTACACTGAACAAATTATAATTGAAAATGATGGATTTACAACATCAAAAATTAAAGATTTGTGCTCAATAAAGGACAATATGATAATAATATGCTATTGGCTAGATAATGGACTAGAAAAAGATATTTGTAACATTCACAATCTATGAGGAAAGCAAAGGTATAATATCAAAGAAATTTAAGCACCCTACAGAAAAAACATAAATAGGTACAGGATTCATGAATAGGCAGTTGTTTTGCTTTAGTGTTTGCCTGTTTGTTTTTTTTTTCCCTAACGCATTGGCATTTCATTAGAAATGTCTCAAATATAACACTACACACAAAAACCCGCACACATACCACTCAGTAATAATGGAGTGAATGCATGGAAAAATTAATGCACATATGAAATATGACATCATTATGTAGTCTCTTACATATACACAGGTATAGTAAGTCCAGTCTCTTATTTAACTCAACATAATATATATTAAAATTAGCTCTGTCATAAAAAAATTGGAAAATAAAATCTTGGGCTAGAATGCCAGTCATTTCCACATGATATCCACTTTAAAATATACTTAAAAACATACATTTTACACTTTGGGAGGCTAAGGCAAGCAGATCACCTGACGTCAGCAGTCCAAGACCAGTCTGACTAACATGGAGAAACCCCATCTCTACTAAAAATACAAAATTAGCCGGGCGTGGTGGCACGTTCCTGCAATCCCAACTACTCGGGAGGCTGAGAGGCAGAGGTTGCGGTGAGTTGAGATTGCGCCATTAAACTTCCCTTCTGGGCAACAAGAGCTAAACTCCATCTCAAAACACACATATTTTAATGTTTTATTAAAGAGAGAAAAATAGCTTTAAATTTTTTGTTTTCATAAAATGAAAACTTCTGTTCATTTATTCATCTCCTTCATGATAAATAATGCTATGCATGATGACTCCTTCCACATATGCATAATGTTGTGCGTATCTTTTGTTGTATACGATTTCACCATTTAAAACTATTTCATTTATATTTTATCATTTCTTGTTTGTTATCTTTGCCTTGGTACTGTTAAAGTGTGCATGTCTGATATACAAAATGGACCCCCATGGCTAACCCTGATGAATTAAAATAGAACTAGTTTGCCAGAGTTGGGTGAGCAAGTGGTTAAGTACTCTGTGTTCTCAGAAACATGTTGTAAAAGTGTAAGAGGACTGTCCTTTCTATGTAATCAAGCCAACCAGTTTCTGCTGTAGGTGCTAAGAAACATTACAGCAAAGCCCCTCTCATCATTTGAAAGAAACATTGACAGAGACTTCCGGTTTAGGGCTTGTAAGTCAACCAATCGGAGCTTACCTGAACCAACCAATCAGAGCTCATCTGAACCAACCAATCAGAGCTCACTGTATTGACCAAACAGGACCCAGCTGTGTTGACCAATTAGAACTAAGTAAGTAGTATTCTTTCATTTGCATAAACACACTTGATTGGGAACCTGGATAAGAACTATTCCTTTAAAACCTAAACCCTCTGTTCTCTGAAATACATCTTCACTTTACTCTGAAGGCTGCATCTATTTGCTAATTGTTCATTGGAATAAAGCCTCTTTCCTCCAAATTACTTTTCAGATAAATTTGATTCACTGTATTCATCATGTTTTAATTTTATTATTTGATATTGCATTGTATATCCTAATCCTGTAAATGAGTCTTTTAAAACAGAATTTCCCTTTGTGTTTTACTCCTGCCTCTTGACCTTGGTTCTTTGAATTCATCACTGCTTGATGCTCTTGCACTAATGACACAGAACATTCTGTGGTATATCATGGCACTTGGAATAAGTCTGTAAGTGACAGAGTTGATTGTAAATTATTGGTCCTTCCCTCCCCTCCCAGCAATGTAGTTTGCTGTTAACAAAGCTAAAGAAGCAGGTATCATACAGTAAAAGGGAAAGAAAAATAGCTTTATCTTCATCATGAAAACGCCAATGTTTAAGGGATTGTGTTTATATAAACAAAAGAGCTAAGACTTCTACAGGTAATAGAGTAGGCTATTAACCTTGGGCTATATCTTTGTGGTGCTAAAGAAAGTCAATTTGTTTCAAAATTATTAAGTTCGTTTTTCTACCAACCTTCAAAAACAAGACTGCAGATAAACTTCATAGCATTTTTTGAAGAAAATATGTCTTTAAAAAAGAATCTGGATTCTCAGGTCAGCAGTAAAGCAAAGAAAATTACCTCTGAAGCAAGAACCAAACGGAGGTCACTAGCAATTCTCCTATATGTTTTTCCTAAAATTAAACTACAAATACTATAAACTTGAAGGAAATATTGCTTACCTAACATGGTGACCCCTGAAGTGACTTTCTAGATCAAAGTGGCACTTTATTCTCAGAAATAGGACACAAACAGCATGCTTGTGTTCAAGGGGAAAAAATAAAGTACTCTAGTGTCAAATAGAACCAACTAAAATGAATGTAGTGGTGAGTTAAAACTGTTTCCTTAAAGCAGAGAGTCAGGTTTTCTTAGCTAATAGGTTTCTCTGCATACTGAAACTTTAGTACTAATTTTTAAAATTTGTGTTTGCTCATTTTTAAAATAGGTATTAATATTCACAGCACAAAATTAAAAGTCTACAAAAAGGTATTGTAGAAAATAAATCTCCTTAATACTTCTTCCCCAAGCCATGTAATTCCCTACCCAGAGGCCACTTTTAATACCACCTTTTGTGTATCCTTTCAGAGAGATTCCATCTCATGTGTCAGAACAGGGATGCGTGGCAGTACAAACTCAGCACTGTACAATCCAGGGACATTATTTATATGTATTAGGATGTAAACGATGCTTCTAAAGTGGTGCAATTGAGGAACTCTTTTATCACAGAAACATATTTACACACATTGTAGTATAAATTTCACCCTGTTCTGCGTTCTTTTCTCCCTCCACTTACAGTATTTCATAGTAATAAAGTTACCTCATTTTTAGTAACTTTGTGGTGCTCCAGTTTATAGATATACTGTAACTTATTTAACCAACACTTACTTTATTTATTGATTTAAATTGACAAAAATTATCTATACTTATGGTATGCATAATGTTTTGAGATATGTATACATTGTGGAATGTCTAAATGAGGTTAATTAACGTATGCATTACCTCACATACTTTTTTTCGTGGTCAAAACACCTAAAACCTACTCTCTTAGCAATTTTCAATATATTGTTTCTAACTGTCGTCACCATAATATACAACAGATCTCTTGAATTTATTCCTCCTGACTGACCGAAATTTTGTATGTTTTGATCATCTCCCAATCTTCACTCCCTATAGCTTCTGGTAACTACTATTCTGCTTTAACTAACTTTTAAGAAAGGGTTAGTTTTTCATATTTAAAACAATGCTGCTATAAATTTCTCATACTATTTATTTCACATATACTGGCATATCTATAGTACAAATTCCAGTAAGTTGAATTTCTGTCTCAAAGAGTATATGTATTTTCGATATTGAAAGTTACATCAAATTGTTTTAATAGAGCTTACCCACTTATAGTTCTACTGACCAACAGTAGAATATTTTAATTTTTGATCCTCATTCTGATAGGCAAGAAAGTGTATTTCAACAAAGTTTTAAGTAAAAATTATAAACCAACATATCCAGGAAATTCAGCAATCCCTAAAGGCAAGAAAAATAAAAATACATGCCTATGTATATAAAGAATTACATTTTGACTTACAACTTTACAAAATTTTACCAAAAAATATAATTATACATTTTAAATATATGTAATTAATTGTACAATAAATAGACCTCCAGAAGGTGTTATATGAAAAAAAGAGAATATTCTATAAAATGGTTACTGTAAATATGGCATTTTATGTAAGAGAACTTACTCTAGTTGCCTGGTCTAGAGTGGCCTCGTCTCTCGTCTTTTACCGAGCTATCCTGGGCATGTTTTCATTATTGAAGAAGCAAGAGTCACAGTAGACCGAGACTTTTCCAAGTTCGTGCTTGCATCCTCATTTCTAACATTCTATGAGTTACAGAAAGCCAAATGGATGGGAGAAAACACCCCACTGCCAATGGGAAGAGTGAAGAAAAAAATGACCAAAACAAACTACCCGCTTATTTTGAGGCTGACATTAAAGGACAAGTTTTACAACCATAATGTGAAATGGGAGAATATGTTTATGCAGAAGTCTTAATATTTAATTCACATTAATTTCAAATCATAGTGACATGATGTATAGTTACAAATCGAGTATACAAATTACAATTGTTCATGGAACTAAAAATTGAAAAAAAAAATTACTCCGTCCAATCTAAATAAATAACAAAACTTCAATTTGTATTTTTTTCTCTTAGATAAAAAACAATCACATGTTTAAGACTAGGTCCTTTTCTGTGAAACAACTGTTGATTTATTCGGACATTTTTCTATTGAGATGTTTTATCTTTTACTCACTGAATTACTTTGTGAGAAATGTAGCTAATTCCTTAGATAAAGATAGCAGCCTTTTCTCTAGGAGTTTCAAGCATTTCATTTTTCATTGTATTATTTTAATTTTAACTGTTGCGTTGTGTCATCTGAAATGTTTTACTCTTGTGAAGTCTTATTTTACAGCTTTTGATGGGTTTTGGATTTGGGTCAAATGCAGAGAGGTATTCTCTAAGTTGAGAAAATAAAAAAAACTCAACTATTTTCAAACATTTTTATGACATTTTTGACTTTAAAGTATTTTCTTCACTCTGACTTTTTAAGTAAGATCTGTTTTAAGTATCCAGTTTTACTATTTTTTTTTGTATTTCTATTTGTCCCTGAAATTTATTGAATTATGTATATTTTCCTGACATTAATGAGATGCTTTTAAGTATACATTACTTTTAATATATTTGAAACTATTTTCAGACTTTTTTAATTGACATTTTTCAGTATTATTGTGTCATATAAAAATATTAGCATGAATTTGTAGTTTAGTATATGGTGACAACCATTCTTACTACCACTTTCTTTTCAGAAAGGTCTTTTTTCTCTTAAGTTTTTCACATGAATTTTGTAATTCCTTCCCTACTTACCCCAATTCAGTTGTTTTGTTGTTGTTGTTGTTTGGTATTTATATTGAGATGGAGTTTCACTCTTGTTGCCCAGGCTGGGGTGCTGTGGCACAATCTCGGCTCACCGCAACCTCCCTCTCCGGGGTTCAAGCGATTCTCCTCCTTCAGCCCCCCGAGTACCTGGGATTACAGGCATGGGCCACCACGCCTGGTTAATTTCGTGTTTTTAGTAAAGATGGGGTTTCTCCATGTTGGGCAGGCTGGTCTCGAACTCCCGACCTCAGGTGATCCGCCAGCCTTGCCTTCCCAAAGTACTAGGATTACAGGCTTGCGCCCATGAGTCACCATGTTAAGAGGTGACAAGGTGCTAGCAGCCCTCACTCGCTCTCGGTGCCTCCTCGGCCTAGGCTCTGCTCTGACCGCGCTCAAGGAGTCCCTCAGCCCGCTGCTGCGTTATGAGGGCCCCTGTCTGGGGCTGGCCGAAGCCGGAACCGGCTCCCTCTGCTGGCGGGGAAGTGTGAAGAGAGAGGCGCAGGTGGGAGCCCGGGCTGTGCACGGCACTCCCTGGCTGGTGGGGGTTCCAGGTGAGCGGCTTGGCAAGCCCCGCACTTGGAGCTGCCCGCCTGTGCCTGCTGGGCTTCATCGGAGGCTGAATCCAGTCCCTGGACCACTGTTCCCTCTTTGTGGGATCCTTGGCCATGATAGCAGGTCTCTCTCTCTTTCTAGTTTCCCCTCTTTTCCTCTTGATTGTGTGGCACAAGCTCCCTCTGGGCTGCCAGAGTGCCAGGCTAGGTGCCCTAAAGTCCCCCGGGAATGCCCCTGAGAGGTGAAGCAAACTGCCCTTCTGTGTGTGTGTGTGGGGGGGGGGAGCTTGGAGAACTTTTCTGTCCAGCTAAAGGATTGTAAGTACACCAATCAGCACTCTGTGTCTAGCTAAAGGTTTGTAAACTCACCAATCAGCACTCTGTCCAAACAGACTAATCAGCTCTTTGTAAAACAGACCAATCAGCTCTCTGTAAAATGGACCAATCAGCAGGATGTGGGCTGGGCCAGATAAGGGTATAAAAGCCGGCCACCCTAGCGGCAGCATCTTCAACCTGCTGGCATCCCCTTCCGCGGTATATAAATTTTGTTCTTTTGCTATTTGCAATAAACCTTGTTGCTGCTCACCCTTTCAGTCTGTGCTCCTTTTAAGAGCTGTAACACGCACTGGGAAGGTCTGTGGCTTCGCTTCTCAGGCCAGAGAGACCACGAACCCACCGGAAGGAACAAACAACTCCAGAGGCGCTGCCTTTAAGAGCTGTAACACCGCAAGGGCTGCAGCTTCACTCATGAAGTCAGTGAGACCACAACCCCACCAGAAGGAAGAAACTCCCAACACATCTGAATATCTGAAGTAACAAACTCTGGACACACCATTTTTAAGAACTGTAACACACACCGTCAGGATGTGCAGTTTCATTCTTGAAGTCAGTGAGACCAAGAACCTACCAATTCTGGACACAACGCCCAGCCTCGATTTTTTCAATTAGACAATGATCGTTCATAGAACAAGATAGCAGAAGAGAAATCATTATAACAACTCTATTTAGATATTCTTCTATGTGCCCCAGCAGCGTTTCAAACAAATCCTTATATACACCATCCACATTTCTTACAAAGTTTCTGATTATTTTTGCTGCTTTAATACTCATTTTTTTTTTACGTGGAGAATAGTGCATCAAATTTTGTGTAGAAGACACTGTTCAACAACAGTTGAAAATTGTAATTAGAAGATAGTCCTCTGATAACCAGTGCTTCTGCTTTCTTTACCACACAACACCATCATTTCCATGCTAAGAAAAGCGTACAATTATTTCTGTATTGTTGATTTTTAAGAAGTGATAATTAAGTCATTTTTTAAAGTTATACATGTTAATGGAGCCCTAGTAAATAGACTTCTTCCCTAGGAAGCATAACTCTAGCAACAGTTAAAAAGAAATTTCCTATAGCAGGGAGACAAGGGAAGAAAGAAATTTCCTAGAGCAGAGAGACAAAAAAGGGAAGAGGGAAAAACTCACAAAAAGAAGGAAAAGGATAACTATCCAGTGAAATTTTGTCTTTTATTTTTTTTATGTGCGGAGAAAAAAAATAGAATAAAAAAGTTTTTTCCTCAATTTCTACATACAAAATAATTATATAATTAGAATACTTAGTCATTCCATTTCAAATTCAGGAAACAAAAATACATACCTTCCTAAAAAATGCAATTTAGGTTCAATAAAGCATATCGACTACTTAATGATGTGCTAAGTACATATGCTTCAAATACTCATAGTGACTCATTTAAAAAATATTTTTAAAACTATTAGTTTAAAGAACTGAGAAGGTGATTAAGTCATCTGAGGACATCATACTAAGGGTCTCTGAACTAGAACTGCCACACCTAGATTTTATTATATTCTAATATACTTGATTTACCATGTATTTATACATCTATTTATCTGTTCATTTATTTTGTGGTTCTTTTTTGCATGTATATCAGTACATATTATGCAAAGTACTTCGTTGTGCATACTTCTATTAGAAATCAATATTTGTACATGCCTCTTTTTCTTTTGAAGAAATGATGAAATAACTGATTTGATGAACAAACTCCTAACCTCCAATCAAATATGAATCATCACCATCACCCCTGATAATTTACTTTGGAATTTCAAACCCTAGTGCATGACCTGTTTTCACTTAACCACAACTAAGCTGTAAAGTGACCAGCAACTTTCTCCTAAATTGCTATTGTTATTCTAAGATCAAGATTCTTTTAGTGCAGAGGTTGCTGATGTTACTTTACAACAGTATTGATTACATATAAGGCAAATATAGATAAACGTGGGTGTTAATAAATATATCAATTTTGTCTCATAAAGGTAAGAAATAAGATTATTGGTTTTAGATACTGTCAATTTTATATTCAATCTAGTTTTTAATTTGCCAGGTCCTTCTTTGTTTTCTTATGATTTACAATCAATTAAGAAATATTGACATAAAAATTGATAATGAATGCAAAAAATAAGTACAGCTTTTTCTACTTAAAGTGATTTTTTCTAAAATTTTGCATTAGAAAGGAATTTGACATTACTCATTGCATGTTGCTAGCATCGTTAGAGGAAGGCAGCTTGATTAACAATTGTCAGTCTCTACTTGTAATTTATAATCTGACAAAAGAGTCGGTGAAAATTAAAAGAAGTTTTTGCAGTAGATTGCCTTTTACAAAACAAAGGAAAATACTTTCCACAGGAAGATGATAACCCAAACACAAGTATTTTTAGCAACAGGTAACTAACATGAGACTTTTCTCCCTGGAGCAAAATAGATTCCTGACCAGATAGGATAGTAATGAACTTCAGATTGAAGACTCAAGGAAATCTAAATTTAACTGCACATAATTTTCACACCTGAACTCAATCTTAGCAATTAATTAGTTGAACACAGAAAACCTTTAACAAAGGATATTAGCAAAGGAATCTAAGAGAGAAATAACGAATATTTATTTGTAGTCTTTTATACCTATTGTTTGTATTCTAAATTTACACTCATAAAATAAATCCAATATACTTAATGTTAAATGATTAGTAATTCACTATGTGGGAACATTAAGTAAAGGTACAATGTATGTTTTGTACATTGTTTCTATTCGTGACAACATATTCACAAAATAAATGATAAGCATTTCAAAAACCACATAATAATTATGATGAATAACTATTGTTGATTGCTTACTTCAACATTGTTCTAAATGCTTCATGTGTATTCATATTCATTTTTCACAAGAACCCTGGTAGACAAGAACAATTACTACATAAAATTTACAAATTAGAACACTGGAAATCACAGACATGGAATTTTGACAAATTCTGATATTGAGTTTTGTTATTTACACAATGAAGGAGTTGATTTGGAAAACTTGTAATTTCCAATATAAAATAGTATTATTTAGATTATGTTGTTTTTCTGTTATTTGTTTTTGCAAGTGGCTATTTGTAAAGTGGTTATTTTAAATAATTTAAATTACAAATAAATAATTGTTCTAATAAAAGTATGAGCAATTCAAACAATTTTGAAAATAATATTTTGTGTGAATCATGGTAATATAGTGCTTTACTTACTAAAGATATTTAATTTCTAGACTGTGAATCTTACTTTTCACAGATTCAAATTTTAGAACTAGTGATTAGAACAAACAAGCACTAAGTGACAGTGATATCTTACTTTTGGCTCTACTACCTAGTTAACAATTTTATTTTTTTGCTGTAAATCTAAGGGGTACAAGTGCAACTTTGTTACATGGATCTATTGTGAAATAATGTATTCTGGGATTTTAGTCTATCAACCAAATCGTGTTCATTTCACCCATTAAGTAATTTCTCAACCTTCACTCCCCCTCCCACCCTTCCATGTCTCCAGCGTCTATTGTTCTACACTCTAGTTCTGTGCATGCACCTTACTGAGCTCCCATTTGTAAGTGAGAACATAAAATATTTGACTTTACGTTTCTGAGTTGTTTCGCTTAAAGATAATAATCTCCGGTTCAATCCATGTTGGTACCAAAAAGATAAATTTATTCTTTTTTTGTGGCTGAGTAGTACTCCATTACATTATTTGGTGTGTGTGTGTGTATAATTTGTATAATATATATTATTCCATACATATATACACACATGCATGTGTATGTATGTGTATATATATGTGCATGTATATGCTGTTTTAGGTTGATTCCATATGTTTACTATTGTGAATAGAGCGTCCATAAACATATGAGTGCCCAGATATCTTTTTAACATAATGATTTACTTTCCTTCAGATGAATATCCAGGAGTGGGATTGATGGACTGAAATTGTAGATCTGTTTTTAGTTCTTTGAGAAATCTCTATTTTTTTATAGAGGTTGTACTAATTTAAATTCTCATCGTCAGTTTATAAGTGTTCCCTTTTCTCTGCTTTGTCACCAACATTTATTTTTTGACTCTGTAATATTAATTTGTTTTTCTGACTGGTATAAGATAGTATCTCATTGTAGTTGTAGTTTGCATTTCCCTGATGAGTCGTGACATTGAACATTTTTGGATATGTATGCTGACCATTTGTATATCTTCTTTGAAAACTGTCTATTCATGTTCTTTGCTCACTTTTTTTTTTTTTTTTTTGAGACAGGAGTCTTGCTCTGTCCCCCAAGTTGGAGTGCAGTGGCCGGATCTCAGCTCACTGCAAGCTACGCCTCCCGGGTTTACGCCATTCTGCTGCCTCAGCCTCCGGAGTAGCTGGGACTACAGGCGCCCGCCACCTCGCCCGGCTAGTTTTTTGTATTTTTAGTAGAGACAGGGTTTCACCATATTAGCCAGGATGGTCTCTATCTCCTGACCTCGTGATCCGCCCGTCTCGGCCTCCCAAAGTGCTGGGATTACAGGCTTGAGCCACCGCGCCCGGCCTTTTGCTCACTTTTTAATGAGGTTGTTTTTGTTGTTGTTGAGTTGTTTGAGTTCCATATAAATTATAGTTATCAGTCCCCTGTTGAATGTATAGTTTGACAATATTTTTTCCCGTGCTGCAGGTTGTCTCTTCACTTTCTTGGTTATGTCTTTTGCTGTGCAGAAACTCTTTAGCTAAATGAAGTCCCGTTTGTCTATTTTGTTATTGTTGTTGCTTGTGCTTTTGAGGTCTTAGTCATATATTCTTTGCCTAGATCAGTGTCCAGAAGAGTGTTCCCTAAGTTTACTCTCAGGAATTTTAGAGTTTCAAGTCTCACATTTACATATTTAATCCATTTTCAGCTGAGTTTTGTGTATGGTGAGAATCAAGGGTCCAGTTTTATACTTCTGCATATGACAATTCCATTTTCTGAGCATCATTTACTGAAAAGCATGTCCTTTCCCCAGTGTATGTTTTGTTGACTTTTTCAAAGATCAGTTGGCTGTAAATATGTGAATTTATCTCTGGGTTCTTTATTCTACTCCATTGATGTATGTGACTATTTTTATACCAGTACCATGCTGTTTTGATAACTATAACTCTGTAGCATAATTTGAGGTAAAGTGAAGTAGTGCCCTCAGTTTTGTTCTTTTTGATTAGATTGCTCTGGCTATTTGGGCTCTTATTTTTTGTTTCATATTAACTGTAGGATTTTTTTTCTAAGTCTATAAAGCATGGCATTGGTATTTTGATAAGAATTGATCCAGAAGATTGTTTTAGGTAGTAAGGTCATTTTAGTGATATTAATTCTTCCAATCCATGAGCATGGGATGTTTTCCTATTTGTTTGTGTCATCAACAATTTCTTTCATCCTGGCTTTTTGGTTTCCTTGTAGAGATCTTTTACATCCTTGGTTAATATAGCCCTTGTTACATTATATTTTTGTAGCTATTATAAATGGAATTGCTTTCTTGATTTCATTCTCTGTTTGATTGCTCTTGGTATATAGAAATGCTAATGATTATGTTGATTTTGTGTCCTGAAACTTCATTAAATTCGTTTATTAAATTTATGAGTTTTGGGGAGGAGGCTTTAGGATTTTTTAGTTATACAGTAATGTCATCAGGGAACAGATATAATTTGACTTCCCCTTTTCTGATTTTGATGTTTTTCATTTCTTTCTCTTGTTCAATTGCTCTGTTTAGGATTTCTAGTGCTATGTCGAAGAGGAGTGGTGAAAGTGAGCATCCTTGTCTTGTTTCATTTCTTAGAGGAAAGACTTTCAATTTCTCCCTATTCAGTATTACGTTGACTGTGGGCTTGTCATGTAAGTCTTTTATTATTTGAGGCATGTTCCTTCTATGCCTAGTTTGCTGTGAGTTCTTATCATGAAGGAATGCTGAAATTTAATTTCAATTTAAATTTAAATCTTATTTTTTGCATCTATTGATATCATACTTATTTTTCTAAATTCTGTTTATGCGATGAATCACATTTATTGATTTGTGTATGCCAAACTGTCCTTACTTTCTTGTAATAAAAACTGCTTGATTGTAGTGTATCTTTTTGATGTGCTGTTAGATTTAGATTGCTGGTATTTTATTGAGGATTTCTGCCTCTGTGTTCATCAGAGATATTGGTCTGTAGATTATTTATTTGTTGTGTCCTTGTCTGACTTTGGTATCTGGTGAAAATGGCTTCACAGAATGAGTTAAGGAAGGATTCCCTCCTTCTCATTTTTTGAACAGCTTCAGGAAGACTGATACCAATTCTTCTTTGTACATCTGGTGGTATTTAGCAGTGAATCTGCCTGATCTTGGGCTTTTTGTTGTTGTTGGGAAATTTTTTAATTATTATTACTGATTCAATCTCACTTATGTTATATTAGTCTGATCAGAATTTCTATATCTCCCTACTTCAACCTCGGGAAGTGGCATGCTTCTAGGAATTTAATCATTTTCTCCAAGTTTTCTAGCATATGAGCATACACTTGTTCATAGTAGTCTTTTATATGATGATCTTTTGCTTTTCTGTTGTAATGTTTCCTTTTTCATTTCTGACTATGTTTATTTGGATCTTTGTTTCTCTTTTATTGGTCAGTCTAGCTAGTGGTCTATGAATTTTATTTATATTTTCAAAGAATCAAATTTTCAATTTTGTTGATCCTTTGCATTGCTTTTGCTCTCACTTTTATTTAGTTCTGCTCTGATGTTTGTTATTTTGTTTTTTCAATTGTTAAATTTAAGTTTGGTTTGTTTTTTGTTTTTCAAGTTCCTTGAGGTGCAATAGATTGTTAATTTGTGATTTTTCTGCTTTTATGATGTGAGCATTTAATGCTATTAACTTCCCTCTGATCACTACTTTGTGTTGTATCTCACCAGTTTTGGTATGTGTGCTTTCATTTTTATTATTTTTAAAAAATGTTTACATTTCTCTTTTAACTTTTTCATTGACGCAGTGATCCTTCAAGACCATGCTGTTGAGTTTTCATGTATTTGTATAGTTTCTGACATTCCTTTTGGTATTGATTTCTAGCTTTATTTCACTATGGTCTGAGAAAATACTTGACGTGATTTCAACTTTTAAAATTTATTAAAACTTGTTTTGTGGCATATATGTAATCTATCTTGGAGAATGCTCTATTTGTTGTTGAGAAGAATGTATATTCTGTGGTTGTTGGGTAGAATATTTTGTAAATATCTGTCAGGTTTATTTTGTCTACAGTCTATAATTTATATTCGGTTTGTTAGTTTTCTGTCTAAATAATACCTCTTGTGCTCTGAGTGGGGTATTCAAGTCACGTACTATTATTGTATTGCTATCTCTTTAGCTGTAATATTTGTCTTATGAAACTGGGTGATCTGATATTAGGTGTATATATAGTTAAGATTGTTATATTCGCTTATTGAACTGATCTCTTTACCACTATAGAATGTCTTTTTTGTTGTTGTTTTTTAAATTGCTATTAATTTGAAGTCTGTTTTATCTAATACAACTATAGCCACTCCTGCTTGGTTTTGGTTTGCATTTGTATGTAATATCTTTTTTTCATCCCTTACCTTCAGTCTGTAAGTTTCTTTACCAGGAAGGTCTGCCTCTTCAAAACAGCATATAGTTAGTTCAGGTTTTTAATCCATTCCATCTATCAATATATTTTTAGGTGATCATTTTAGCTATTTAATGTCAAGGTTAATCTTGATATGTGAGATTTTGTTAATGTCATAATGTTGGGTAGAGTTCTGTCATGATAACATTTGATTTGTTTTTTTATCCTCATTTGTGTAACTGTTTTATAAGACCTATTTGTTTTGTAATTTGTGTGCTTTTATACTGGCAAATATTGACATTTTGTTTCCATTTTAGAATTCCTTTGATCATCTTGTAGGAACAGTCTAGTGGTGATAAATTTCCGAAGTGTTCTCTTTGGGACTTTCTTTCTCCTTCATTTCTGAAGTTTATTATGATAAGAATAAGCTTATTATGATAAGATAAGAATAACTATGCCAACCATAAACTTATGATGAGGTAAGTTATACTTACCAGGTATTACAATAAGATAAATTCATGATTGGCAGGCATTTTCACTTTAGGTACTTTGAAGATAATATTCCGAACTCTTCTGGCTTGTAAGGTTTCTGCTTAGAAGTCCATTGTTAATCTGATGGAGGCTTTTTTTTTTTTTTTTTTGTAATAGGTGACTAGATGTTTTTTTCTTGCTGATATTTGGATTTTTTTTCTTCATCTTGTTTTACACAGTCTGGTGACTATATATTATGGTGAAGTCTTTCTTGCAATATATTTATCTGGGGTGTGTTTTCGGGGAGCCTCTTATATCTGGGTGCCAAATCTCTTGCTAGACTGGAGAAGTTACCATCAACTATTTTTTTTTTTTTTTTTTGAGATGGAGTCTCACTCTGTCACCCAGGCTGGAGTGCAGTGGCGCGATCTCACTGCAAGCTCTACTTCCCAGTTTCACGCCATTCTCCTGCCTCAGCCTCCCGAGTAGCTGGGACTACAGGCTCCTGCCACCACGCCCCACTAATTTTTTTTGTATGTTTAGTGGAGACGGGGTTTCACCATGTTAGCCAGGATAGTCTCAACCTCCTGACCTCGTGATCCACCTGCCTCGGCCTCCCAGAATGCTGGGATTACAGTAGTGAGCCCCTGCGCCTGGTCAACTATGTTCTTAAATAGATTTTGTAAGCCTTCTGCTTTTTCTTCTTCCTCAGAAATGTCAATAATTTGTAATTACAGTCACTTTTTATAGTTCCATAGTTCTTGAGGGCATTGTTCTTTCTTAATTTTTAATTTTTGTCTGATTGAATTAATTCAAAAGATTTGTCTTCAAGTTCTGAGATTCTCTCTTCTACTTGATCTAGTCTATTGTGGACACTTTCAACTGTAATTTGTAAGTCCTTCAATACATTTTTTATTTCCAAAAGTTCTGTATGCTTTTTTTTTTTTTCCAATATCTATTTTCTTAGTAAACTTCCCATTTGTATTCTGAGTTAGTGTTCTCATTTCTTTGTAGTGGCTTTCAGATTTCTCTTGCATCTCATTGAATTATTTAAAGTCAACATTTTGAACTCTTCATCTGGCATTTCTAAGATTTATTTTTGGTTAGAATCTACTTCTAGTGTACTATTGTGTTCCTTTTGGAGTGTCATAACCCATTGTCTTTTTGTGTGTGTCCAGTATTATTCTGCTGAAGTATTTGCATCTGGAGAAAGTCACTTCTTTTTATTTTTGAATTAGTTTTTGTTGGGGCAGGTCTTCTGCTTTTTATTTTCTCCTTGAGGCTGTGACTATGATGTGTGTTGAATAAGGCTGTTTGGCTTTGGTTCTTAATATGTTTAATGGAGAAGACTCTATAATTTTGTTACTTATAAATAGCCTTCATGTGGTGGCTTGGCATGCCATTTAGCTGAGTGGGTTCTCTCCCTCATTGGTAGCAAGTTACTGTGGATAATAATGGTAGCAGAGGTATCAGGAAGCTTGTCTATTTTCTGAGCACTGTACATTAGTGTCAACAGATGTAGCAGTGAATTTTGTCAGTGGACCTCCAAGCCAGTAGGTAGAGCTTGGAGATGACAGCCAGATGCAGTGGTGGCAGTATGGTTTATACTTCATCTTTGTTAACAAATAGAAGTATTCATGTCTCAGGTGGTGAACTGGGCTGCGAAAGTCTCAGTTGTCTGGAACATATGCTCTGCATCTAAGGTGGGGCTGGGGCAAAGATGGCAATGGTTGGGTTGAGCAAGACTTCACTTGGACCTCAATGGTAGGTGCAAGTGTTGGCCCTGACAGGGGTCAGGAAGCAGATCTCAGGCCCCTGGAGAAATGCCCCCATGAGGAGGAGAGCAGCAATCACTACTGTGCCAAAGTTCCACCTGGGTAAAAAAGGGCAGTCCTAGCTTCATAGCCAAGCAAGAGGAAGTGAGAGCCACTTTGCTCTCATGCTCCAGACCCAGGGGGTGGCTCCAGTGGCCCAACTCAGGCAGCAGGTGGTGACAGTCAGTCAAGTCACATGCAGTTTGCTTCAACCTGTGAAACTGCTCCAGGTTGAAACCATGCCTCCCAGGCAAATCTCCTCCCACTATAATCCCAGGAAGGAAGGTGGCCAACTTCAGCACACCTGGTCTTTGCCCACGCTACACTTGCTTCCCAGTTCTGTCCATGGAGGTCCCTCTCCTGCTTGATTGAGACCAGATTACCAATCCCTTTCCTGAGACGCTCAGACCAGTGACTGCCACCCTGGATAGCTGACAGGTTCCCAGGCAGCCTGATATGTGCTAGGATGAGAAACGGCTTCCTTGTATCAGTGCCTGTGTCTGGAAGTATACGTGGGACACATCCCAGGACTCTTCCTTCTCACAGTTTCTCTGCTACTCCTCAAGTTAGATCCAGGGCTTAGGAATATCAGTGAGCTTCCCTATGGCCTGAAATGCATGGTACTCAGTGGAAAGTTGGATCACAGAGGGACACACACTTACTCACTCCTGTATTGGGGCTTCACTGACAGTTCTCAGCCAGGCCTTTCCGTGCAGCCTGCCAGTCCAGCTTCTTTCCCCATAATCTGAAATGTCCTTTGTTTCTATTGAAGTCTTGTGCTCTTTATTAGGTAATAGTTCACGTTGTGAATCTCTACACATCACTTTGTTTCTTCCAAGTGGGTGAGGGATACTAAAAAGCCTCTGATTTGCCATATTGGAAAAAAAACCACAAAAAACTGTACTTAAATTTAAGCAGTAGATATGTTTTATAGTTGAGACTATTTTTAATAGAATTAAAAATTAAAATAGTCATCCAGAGCAATTTTGTATTAAAAATGCCAAAGCACTGTTTATTAATATTGCAACTGCCTTATGTGATTTCTTTTTTAACCGAATTTTACCTTTTTCATTGAAAAGACTCTCAGTTGTTTTCTGCCTATTTATATCTAGGACCAAGGACATTTCAACTGTCCTCTCTGTAGGGACATATGCTGGAGGAAGAAGAAGAGCAGGAGGGACAAAGCTAAAGGAAAGTTACTATTACTCTGCCTGCAGTTAACTGCTCTTGATTTTATGATTATCTACCACCAACTAAGAAAACAAAAATCAGAAAGAAACATACATTATAAATTATTAACATTATACTAACCAATAAGGATTTTGTTGTATTCACCTCTAACTATTCCAGCATTTCCTTAAAGTAGGTTTTTCAGGTTTTAATTCTCTTTTTGGATCTTCTTACGCAGCTTACTTTGCAAATATGACTACTGACTCAATATTCCTTTATCATTTTAAAAAGTAAATATTTTATGCAAAAATGAAGATAAACACCAATATAACAAACACTTGTATCAACCATAGAATTTAATAACCAAAACATTGTAGATATAACTGAAGCTTCTTTTGCTTATACTTAATTAATCTCAGTCCCCCACAATAATTCCAGAGATAACTGCTATTCCAAATTTAGTGTCTATAATTCCTAGTATGTGTTAATTGGAAATATATGTATAAACATAAAGAATATATGGTATTTGAAAAATATATACAGTATTATTTTGCATGCTTACAAACTCCACATAAATGGAAATCTGATGCATATGCCTTTTTACCTCTGATATTTTCTTGGAATGTCATTGTGTTTTAAGATCTTTTTCATTTTACCAATAATGCTAGTTTAATTATCTTCTGGATTACATATAGGAGTCTACTCCAATACAAACATTTTTATGGTAGAACTTCTTTAGGCTATATATCTAATAGTATACTTTCTGGGTTATAGGATAGATTCAAGATTCATATTAATACTTATTACCGAATTGTTCCCCCAAATGGTTTTTTCCCTTTATTTCTTTTCACTTCTGTCAGCAATATTCCTCTGCATCAAATCTGAAATTTTATTTACATGAGTAAACTCTTCTTTTTGGTTTGAAGTGAGTAATATAAAACGATATCTTTTCATTACTTTAATGTGTATCTATTAGACTACTTAGCTTTTATGTAGCTTCAAACGTGTATTGGCTACTGGAACTCCCTCTATAAGTTGTTTGTTTTTTCCTATTTGGATTTTAATTAATTTTTATAACTCAATTATTTATTTTAGAAAATAACCCTTATTTCTGAGACATTGTTATCTATAAATGCTCATGTGTAACTATCAATATAACCATCTATGTATAACCTCATCAACTGTAACTATTATTTCACAAATCTGTTACTTTTCACTTTATTGGGGCATGGATGGGGTGGAGCGGTCTTGCTCTGTCACCCAGGCTGGTGTGCAGTGGCACGTTCTCCCTCACTGCAACTCCACCTCCCAGGTTCAAGCAGCTCTCCTGCCTCAGCCTCCTGAGTAGCTGGGATTACAGGCATGCACCACCACATCAGCTAATTTCTGTATTTTTAGTAGAGGCGGGGCTTCCCCATGTTGACCAGGCTGGTCTTGAAGTCCTGACTTCAGGTGACTCACCCACCTCGGCTTCTCAGAGTACTGGGATTACAGGCATAAGCCACGGCACCCAGTCACTTTTCATGTTGTATTTGGTGTTTATATTTTAATGTACTGTTATTCTCTTCAGAGCCTCTTTATGTAGATAGGGTATCTGATATAATTTTCAGGTATTTCTTATTCTAAGGATACCCGTGTTTTGACAGTGATGAAAATGTTAATGTGAATTAAATAAAACTCCTATTATTTCAGGTTTTGGACATCAATCATTGCTCCATTTCTTCTTGTGCAACAAACTCCATGGTAACTCCCAGGGCACTTTGTTTGTTATTTCTTTCATTCATTCACCAAACATACGGGAAGAAACATAGGAAGAGGGGTCAGAGAGAAGCAAAAGATAAATATGGTGACTTTCAAATTCATTTACTATGACATATTTTAACTTGAATTATAGAATCAAAATGATAGCATTATTATTACTGGTGGTATACATGGGAATTATTTGGAGCCATTGAGAACAACATCCCAGTGGCTCACACTTGTAATCCCAGCACTTTGGGAGGCTGAGGCAAGAGGATTGCTTGAGCTCAGAAGTTCAAGACCAGTCTGGACAACAAAGTGAGATCTCATTTCTACAAAAATATAATAACAATCAAAAACTTAGCTGGATGTGGTGGCACATGCCTGTGGTTTCAGCTACACAGGAGGCTTAGGCAGGAGGATCTCTTGAGCCCAGGAGGTCAAGGCCGCAATGAGCTGTGATCATGCCACTGCACTCCAGCCTGAATGACAGAGTGAGACCCTATCAAAAAACAAACAAAAAAATCCCCCCTGATACGCCTTTCATTCACTATTTCCCTGGATAGTTGTTAGCTTAATACAAGGTAACTGGAGTTTGGGACACTCTATGGAATAATAATAAAAACTAACTGGCCATCTGCATGGGTGGGGAGTTCGAGAGGAAATTACTGAACATCACCTCAGGATACAGACACTCCAGCAAGTTTTTGCAGGTTTACTCCTTTCAAACACAATCTTTAAGGCTGAAAATATCTGAATAGTTTCTTCACTTAAAAAATTAAATCTACTTCCAAAAATAGGCTGAAGATTTTCAATTATACTCTGTGACTTACCTTTTATTGTGAAGGTTTTTTCTTATGAGGAACAAATATTATTTCTCAGATAGAACGTAATGAAGGAAAAAAGAAAGCTGAAGACCAGACTGATCCAACCACAATATTTTATTTGAATAATTAGCTAAATCAGACCTATTTCATTGTTTCAAATATTACTATTATTGGCTATAAAAACATTTCTGTTCATGTAGCAATTTGATACTTAGAACTAAGAGTATGATGATAAGTGCATAGCATCTAAGTCATTATTATTTTCAATAATTATTTTCTTGCCTATATTGAAAAGCATTTTATAATCACAAGTAATTTTTTTTTTGCAACAAATGCCAATGATTTTAAATTAATCTTGTAAATTGGGCCTTCAAACTCTGGTTCTTACTTTTCTAACTGTGGGTCCCCCTCTATGGTCTTGTCTTTTGTAAAAAAAATTGTCAGCTCATACAACCAAATTAGTGAGATTTAAATGAAATGTTGTACTTGGTTTGTGTTCGTATGTATGCATAATTCATTTTTTGTAACAACTTTAACTTGCAATTTGGCTTCTTTGAAATCTTTAAAAAGACTTATAGAAATGTTAATTTAAAATTGTTTAGATCATCTATCAAAAAAGGAAGTAAATAATTTATAGGTTGTTTTTATCTGTAAATATTATGCAGTTTAGGGAAAGATCTATTTGCAGTTAAAAGGAGTGCAAATATCTTTCAAGCATGAGTAAATCTAAGTTACTCATAAGAACATAATGTGTTTGAACTTAGGTGGATTTAATTACTTGTCTTATTGTTAATACAATTAAAACATAAAATGAAATTCTTCTGATGAAAATAATGAATCATTTCTACTTATATAATTTTACATTAAGATTTTACATCTCATTACAAGTTTACATGAAGAACAATATTCAGTGTGAACTGTGCATACAAGATGTTCAGTAGTGGGTATTGACTAAAATACAGTGTAACAAATTTATCTGGATTACAGGAAACCAATTAAGTTATAAAAATAAAATATTTTAAAATAAATTTCAAACCTAAGGATCTCTTCTGGCTGGGTCTGATTCAAATTCTGGCAATTTGAACTGATGGTACAACAGCATCAATCAATATAGATAGGTATTTTTAATTTAGTATCTAAACCATCCACATAGAGCATAACACAGAGTGTACTAAAAAGGCCCTCCTGGAGAGCCTCAGTTATACAAATGACTTACTTTAAAATGCACTGCTCTCTTCAAGGTACCTTTATTGTGTGTACATATGAGTTACCATACTTTTTTATTTCATATGCCTGCTTCTCCACTTGACTCTAACCTCTTTGAGGACCTTCTGAGTCCATCAATGAATAATCTTTGTTTCTCAAGAAACCAGCTGTGTCTGGCAACAAACTACCAGTAGAACCAAACTGAAACACACCGTAGCAAGCGAGGTAACTATAGTGGTAGATTTCTTCATAGTTTTCAAGCAAAGATGAATCTGAAGAAAGAGGATGATTTATTGAGTTATATATAAGGGGAAAATATCAGAAAGAGAAAGTCCAGGAATACTTTGTAAAAATCTCATAATTAAGTCAGGAATTTGAGGGAATGGAGCAATACTAAGATACTGGAAAATTTATTTGAGTTTATAACATTCTCATATTTGTTATTTCTATTCACTATATGTTTCTCTGCAGTGACTGGGGAAAAACCCCAAAAACCTAAAAGCCAAACATGACTTGTGCCCATTTGTAAAGAAAGCAAATATGTATGGGACAGAGTTAGCATATTTAGCATTAGACATTTTCAAACTGTGTGCCACAGAAGACCCTAAGTGGCATCTGAGAAGCCACTGAAGTCCAAAAATGCTCAGCCCTAAGCTTCTCATACAACCTGCTTAATAAGTTTTACTTACTGAACATCAGAGTTAAATTTCATTTGAAGAAAGCATTCCCTATCTTCAAATTTTGAAATCCATTATGCTTAATGAAAGCAAGTAATTTTGTTTACTTAAAAAAATTTACTCTCAGTATGCTTTCTCTGTTGTCATTTGTTCTGCTATAGAACTCAATATTATACAAGCATACACACATATATATAGTATATATACACATATATATACTATACATGTTTATGTAAAGGTCATTTGACACTCTGTTGAGTTTAAGAAAAGAATTGCAAATACATGTCATTATTATTGTGATATAAAATCTCAATTTTCTTAAAGCAAATTATATCTGCAATCCCAAGTGTATTGTTTAATTATTTCTTGTAAGACTATTTTCTTCAGATTTTTCATATATTGAAATAAGTTCATTTCAGTTGTACCAAATCACCTAGTAATTGTCAAATGCAACTGTCTTCACTCGTGAACTGCTGTGGGGGATGTAATCAAGGAATGTATATAATTAGATTATGTAGATCTATGTAGATTTTTCTTATAAAAATGACTTTCCTCTCATGGTAAATTGCTACATTTAACCTAAGGAAACAATAAGAATAAAATAATGCATCTTTATCAGTATCATCAGAGGAAGTTGGTATCAGCTTTGAAAAACGTTCCCATATCACTGATAATCTGCCAGAGTGATGAACAAATGTTACCACTCTCAACAGTATTAAAGGTATTCATGTGAATAATGTAGAGCCTAATGTAATTAATTGAAAATTTAAGTAGGAAATAATGCCACTTTACCTAATATACTGCATATATTAATGCAAATATTGTTTTTTCTTCAGCTTCCTATTGTATGAAAAGTGAAATACGAAGTGCTTTAAGAAATCATTGATTGTACCAAATAAAAAGACAGACACAGAGAGAGAGAGGTCAGTATGTAATTTTTTTCCAATGTAAAATTTTTCCAAATTGATTGCATTCAGTGATTATACTAAAACTTAATACTAGTTTATCAGTTTCCTGTGAATAATAGGATTCTTATTAAGATTATTGGTTGGTCACACGATATTAAAGTCCTGTCAAATTACACAAGTAGATCTATTCTTCATTAGATACGGGATGTTCTTTTAGTGGTCATTTAAAGGGCTTTGAAAATATGCACTAAATGAAGTTGAAGCCTATCAGTTAATTCTCTACTACCCCACTTGTAGGTTGTCTCAATATAAGAGAACTTGCATTAACTAATCTTTTGTAGTAGCCTCAGAGCATATAACATGGAGTGAAAACAAGTTCATGAATATTTAATTAGTTTATACAATAAATAGAAAATATGCCCTATCTAGAGAACTAGAAATCTGTGTGAATTCAGTAATGGATAATCCATGACAAAAGAAATATACTAGATGATAAAGGATGAACTCCTACAAGTTTCTTATTAGTGTTCTCCCCAAAGGGTCTATAATTTGTCAAGACTATCTATTGTTCCATACCATCTGTCAATATCTCAAAATGAATATATGGCATCCACAATTGCTGATGGCATTTTAACAGATGAGAAAATTAGAGTATTATAAAGTATTTCTACTTTTTCTTATTTTCAACTAAAACTTGAACATTTTCCAGATTATATAATCAGCCATTTATCTTAATTTGTTCTTTAAAGGTCAGAATAACAAAAAAGGGAATTAGTGACAATATAACACACCATGTAAGGAACAATATTTGGTATATGTCACATAATGCATATGTGCTTATTTGTGTATACCTACATATGCTTATATAAGTGTATATACTTAATATGTCTTCATGAATGAATAAGAATAGAACCCTTAAAATTTAATTGACTTTAAAATATGTTATTAATACTCTGCAGAAGTAGAAACATGGCAAACTCACACAGCTAAATGTAAAAATCTTTCTGATTTCCAGATGCACAGAGAAACTCTCTCTCGATGTATAGGCACAGAGAGAGTTCATAGCTTCAATGCTACCATGTGTCATGGGTCAATAGTAAATATGGAAACTTTTTTTTAAAAATGCATGTTCAATTATTAAGTAGCTATTCTCATTTCTGGTAGAAATGAAAACCTTGAGTTGAACTCAAAGTAGAAAAATATAGAAACAAACAAGGACTAATAAACCAGGTTTTCTGTAGTCTTTCACCCAAAATAAAATAGACGTCCATAACAAACAGAGCTTACCAGATGTTTAGACCATAAAACCAAATCTTCAATCTTTGCTGCCACCAGTGGAAAGTAATATATCAGTTGTAAATGAATCAAAACCAAAACAAAACACAAACATAACAGAGAAAAGAATTAAAATTAGGAAAACAAAGAACCATCAATATTCTGTTTTCACTTTGGATGAGAACCTATAAATGATGTCAGTTGGCTTAGGAGCTATTGAGATACAGCAGTCTGGAGATAAAATATATCTAGGCTTGTCAGGTAAATCTACCACACATCTTAGTGCAACCTCCAAAGTATTAAAAGGTACGTTTCCTTAAAAAATAAAATCACAACTCATACATTTAAAAATAGTACATATGAATGATTTTATTTAGCTCAGTAATTAATTTGGGAAATTGGAAAGTTGTTACCACTCAGCTAAAAAGAAAAAGCAGAAAATATACATTTTTATAGATTAGGAATGGATACAAAACTCTTAACATGGGTATATTGTCTCTTCGTATTTATAAGCAAGAATAATTTTTGCATTGTTTTCAGTTATCTACAAAGTACAGAGGTTAAGAAAAACTCAAAATGGATAAGTACTTTAGAGCTTTGGTAGAATCAGAAGATTCTGAAGGACATGCTAAGAATGAAGTTTTTTGGGAGGCCAAGGTGGGCCAATCACAAGGTCAGGAGATCGAGACCATCCTGGCTAACACGGTGAAACCCCGTCTCTACTAAAAATACAAAAATCAGCCAGGCGTGGTGGCGGCGCCTGTAGTCCCAGCTACTCGGGAGGCTGAGGCAGGAGAATGGCGTGAACCCCGGAAGTGGAGCTTGCAGTGAGCCGAGATTGCGCCACTGCGCTCCAACCTGGGAGACAGAGCGAGACTCCGCCTCAAAAAAAAAAAAAAAAAAAGAGTAAAGAATAAAGTTTTTCACTGAAGGACAGCTTTTTACTTGCATGGGGAACCTTTTCTTTATACAAGCCTCAGTTCTGGTATTCAGGGCACTAGTGCTGGAACCTGAATCCCGTTCTCGGAATATAGAGCTGCCCCCATCTCCGTGTTCAGGATCCAGAGGGATTCTCAAAGATTAGATCCCTTCCCCTGTGCTTTTAGCCACTGACTGAGGCGCAGCTTTAACTCAGACAGATTACTGGAAATTCCATGTGGTTACTTACCTCAGCATGCACATTGTCATTGCTTGTTTGGGTCTTTTGTTAACATGCAACTGTCCATAACATTGAATTTCTTAGAAATCAGTAACAGAGAAATTGAGATTAATTTTATCATATTACGTACTTTGGCATAATTTGGTCCTTGGGTCACTTCAATGGGGAACAAATCCAGTCCATCAATTCACATACCTGGTTTGATGTCCTTCTTGCTCGCCAAACATCCTTGTGTAAATAGACCACAAAGTTGAGTACAGTCATGCTCCATGTGATGACGTTCTGCTTTGCAACAGGCCACATATATGATGGTGGTCCCGTAAGATTACAATGGAACTGAAAAATCCCTTTCACCTACTGATGTCAAAGTCATTGTAACATCCTATTGCAATTATTGTATGTTTTTAATAAATACAGTGTAGCCTAAGTGTACAATGTTTATAAAGTCGAGTGATGAAGAATAGTACCCTAAGCCTTAATACTCACTCAGCACCCACTGACTCACCCAGAACAACTTCCAGACTTGCAAGTTTCATTCATGGTAAATATCTGATATAGATGAACAATGTTTTTATTTTTTATACTGTATTTTTGCTGAACCTCTTTTATGTTTGGATATGTTTAGATACACAAATACCGCTCTTATGTAATTGCCCACAGTATTTAGTACAGTGACATGCTATACAGGTTTGTAGCCTAGAAGCAATGGGCTGTACCATCTACCCTGGGTGTGTCATAGGCTATACCACCTAGGTCTGTGTAAGTACACTGTGTTATGTTCAGGCAACAATAAAATAATCTAACAGGCATATCTCAGAATGTGTCCCCTTCATTACACAATACATGACTGTACTTGCAGCCTATGATTGAATTAGAACTCTAGTCTATTAAAGAATGAATAAATTAAACACTGTAAGACTGTTAAATGGTTTGCTCAGGACAAAAACTGCAACCAAAACTCAAATTTTATTTGTTCTATGATAGCCCGTGTACTATAATAAGAACTTGATTAGATATCAGAAAAATAACTGTATTCTCATCCTTTGAAAACAACAGTTATTATGTGAGAAAGACATAGACAATAAACAGTATGTAAAATAAAAGATAAGTGCAATGTAGCATAGATGTCTAGTCCAAGTTTCATTACATGTTTCTCAAATTATTACATATGTGGATATTGACCTCTGAGAAACTGAGCAAAAATTTCAAAATCATTAGTCTATTAAGTGACAGAGCTGAAATCTAGAACAAATGTTATGATTCTGATTATCTAGTTTACATTTACTTTCTTATCTTGATCTCAATATTTTAATAACTTGAACTCATAAATGTCTAGTCCAATCATATTTTATACATACAGTACAAAAATGAGCTAATTTATACTTACAAAATTGTATTACTTACTGAAAATGACATACTTAAATAAATGATTTTTAGATAAATGTATCTCTTTGCAACAGAATGTATAATGGAAAGCACAGCTATTATAATTCTGAATTGTACTATAGTTGTATCACATATAGCACATTGAAATTGAGAACTGGAAACTAATCATTCACTTTGACTTTATTTGAAACCAGATTTTCGTAGAAATTTAATTTTTGCTGACTATGTGTCCTTGCAATTTCAAGAATTTCACAATAAAATATTCTAATGTAGCATACTGAGCATTATTTATAGTGTCTCTTATGTTTTTAGCTAATAAGGTTGTCATAAATTCAGAACAAAATGCATGTAAAAGCCTGATTCTTATTACAATAATAAAACTTAAGAATTATATGAGAAAAGATGAAGGGGGGAATAATTTGTGTTAGGAACCAAACTTAAGCATATTTTGCTTTACTCATTTTTTCCAGGTTTTCTAACAGCCATGGCAAAAGGAAAATTAACAGATTATGTAGATGCTATTATCAGCTTTAATGAGCACATTCATGTTTCAGAATAGACATTTTTACTTTTTAACTAAACTCAAAGATTAGTGTTCTATATTAATTTTATTTGTAAGTTTAGTTACAATTTAAGACATCTTCATCAATATTTCATTTATTGAATTTTTATATGGCTTCTGTTAACATCTGAGAACATATTATATTACAGCTTTATAAAAACATTTTTCTATAATTGCAAATTAATATGTACTCTTGTTTGTAATCTCGTTTAGTAGAATCACACATTTTACTTAATGCAACAAAAGAATTGATGGTTGGCATAACCAGCCGGCAACTTTGGCCATATGTTTCCAGAGAGCCGTGCAAACGCATCTTAACATTCAATAGTGGCATTTCTGTTAATGCCCCGATGTAAAGATATTTGTTCTAATAGAAAATTATTACTGATTTATAAATGCATACTCCATTATTGTCTAATAACAGTTATAGGATAAAAATCAAAGACGGTTCTTTTATTGAGCCTACTCTGTTATCCTGTTGGAGGATTTACCGATTCTTTCACCAACCCAACATTCTTGCTGCTGCAGGTGCTTCCATTAATGACTTCTCAGCTTTACTAGACGATAATCACCATGCAGTTGGAACCACCTTTCCTAGAGGTGCCTGGCGGTTATGCCCCTCCCCTTTGCCTGATGGTTTGTGTTCAGTGATTTCCTGGTGCAGTGACTGACTCCTTGCAATGGGCTACAAATTGCCCTTACCCATGTGAAGGTGGGAAAGACACTGGAGCTCACTGTGAGAGCTGAATAAAACCAGACCTCACCTCAAACCACAGTTTTAAGGAGCTTCATCCCCATCTTCAATTCTGCTTCCCTCCTCCCAGTTTCTCCTGGTAGTGCTCTTTCAAGAAATCCTTACAAACAACTCCCATTTGAGGTTCTGAAGCTAATAAATCTAAATTAGATAGTAATGTTCTGAAAGATTTGAATGTCTTCCTCTGGTTCCATTTTGTTCTATTATGGTGTGCTTTTCATACATCAGGAAAAGTTATCCTTTTCAAAAAATCAATTTTCTGATTAAAATCCTATTAGAATAAGAATGTCATAAATGTTCTTAGCATGGTTTATAAGGATTGGTAAAATCTGTTTCCTGTTTACTTCCCCATACAAATATCCCACTACTGTTTTAATTCGCAAAATCTTATCTACAAGTATTATCTTATTTCTGAAAAATAAATAAACGGCAAAGTCTTGGGAGAAGAGTTCACTAAGCATAATACAAATGAACCAAGGTAAGAATAAGCTTCTTACTTTTCTTTACTTCCTTCTCACCTTTAAGGTTTCTCTTCAAATGTCATCAGCTTCCAGTTAGCACCCTTGAAAATGGTGCCTAATGTATCAGTTATATACTACCGAAAGTAATGGCAAAAATGATGATTGTTTTTGCACCAACCTAATATTTTCATATACTTAGTAATAATCTGTCATGTGACGACATCGAAGAAACACAATTTATTCAATTTGTAAGAACACATATGATAGTACCATTGATGGGGCCAGCTATTTCTATATTCATAGACAATATATTGAACAATTCTCAAAAGAAGACATTTATGCAGCCAACAGACACTTGAAAAAATGCTCATCATCACTGGCCATCAGAGAAATACTAATCAAAATCTCAATGAGATACCATCTCACACCAGTTAGAATGCAATCATTAAAAAGTCAGGAAATAACAGGTGCTGGAGAGGATGTGGAGAAATAGGAACACTTTTACACTGTTGGTGGGACTGTAAACTAGTTCAACTATTGTGGAAGACAGTGTGGCGATTCCTCAAGGATCTAGAGCTGGAAATATTATTTGACCCAGCCACCCCATTACTGGACATAGACCCAAAGGATTATAAATCATGCTGCTATAACGACACACGCACACGTATGTTCGTTGCGGCACTATTCACAATAACATAGACTTGGAACCAACACAAATGCCCATCAATGATAGACTAGATTAAGAAACAGTGGCACATATACACCATGGAATACTATGCAACCATTAAAAAAAAATGAGTTCATGTCCTTTATAGGGACATGGATGAAGCTGGAAACCATCATTCTGAGCAAACTATCGCAAGGACAGAAAACCAAACACCGCATGTTCTCACTCATAGGTGGAAATTGAAAAACGAGAACACTTGGACACAGGAAGGGGAACATCACACTCTGGGGCCTGTCATGTGGTGGGGGGACGGGGGAGGGATAGTATTAGGAGATATACCTAATGTAAATGACAAGTTAATGGGTGCAGCACACCAACATGGCACATGTATACATATGTAACAAACCTGCACGTTGTGCACATGTACCCTAGAACTTAAAGTATATATGTATATATATATGTGTATATATATATATATATACACACATATATATATCCTATGGTATTAGCCCCAAAGAAAGAAAAACGTGTCTATAGCAGCTTTCTTTCCATAATAACTATAAATTGCCAACAGCTCGAAGGCCGAACAAGATGGGGCTGACCAGGCAAAAGGAAATGTGTTCACACACACACACACACACACACACACACACACAAAGATTCAAATCACCCAGATGTAAAGTTCTGGAAATAGTGGTGATTGTTGCACAAAATTCTGAATATAATTAATACCACCAACTTGTATGTTAAAATTACAAATTTTATATATATACTAAAATAAAATTTTTTTAATTAAAAAGATCTATTAAACTATGTTAAAATAATTTCATTTGAATGTGTCATCTGTTTCCTGCCAGGACCCTGACTATAGCATTATGACATTGATACAGGTTTAATATTCCTTATCTGAACTACTTAGGACCAGAATAATTTCTGAATTTGAAGTTTTTTATGATATTGTAACATGTGCATGTACATAATGTGCTATCTTGGGTATGGGATCAAAGTCTAAACATGAAATTAATTTATATTTCATATATACCTTACACATTTTCACCGCAGTCCAATTTTCCCAACAGCTTAACTGTGGGAAATTTATCTGTGCTAAAAATAAACATAAATTCTTTTCTTTCTACTTTTTCTTATCACTATTACCCATAGAGATATCTGCAGGCCTTTGTGACACTTTCGATAGTGTCTTTATATCACCAGGCATAGAATAAGCAGTAAAACACAATGAATAGTGTACATTGGTCTTGGCCCCATGTGAGGATTTATGGGGAATTGCTGTTGGTGTGTTCAGACTGCACATATGCCGGTTTCTTATCCTCTGTGAGTGTGCTTGAGTGGAGGAATATAGGCATACACAGAACAGGTATATCAGAACTGAAGGGGATTGTGAAGATCTTTCTTCCCTTGGGAACACTGAATAAGATGAATGTTGCCTTTTGACTACAACCCATTGTATGTGGTCAGGTGTAGAATTTTTCACTTGTGGCAACATATCAGCTCTTAAAAAGTTTCTGATTTTGGAGCATTTTAGATTTTGAATTTTTGATTTAGGGATGCTTAACATACACTTCTAAAAATTTTTATTGTTTCCATTAAGATAAGAAAATTAGCACCAGGTATGAGTTCTAAATTATACTTCACATGAAAATTCCCTCTATCCCATATAATAATAAAATGAATCCCACATAGAAAAGTCTCATTATAATAAATGCAAAATCATGCTTTTTATCTTAATAAGATGTATGTAACTAATGAGAATATGTTGTTGTTCTTTAAAATTAGAAGAGGTATCTTTTCCTAAGAGAAACCTTTTTGAAATTAATTCTTCTTAACCTTATATCACTTTATATAACCTTGTTTACATTTGTCCAACCAAATACTCTAATTTCAGTTAATTTAACAGTATTATCTTCATATATTATGCTTGTTTTAAATTGGCTTAATCAGTTATTTTGAAAATCTGTATTTGTTGTCAAATCTATTGTTTAGATAAAACTTTTTAGTCATATGCAATAAGAAAAAAATTAGTAAAATACATTCAGTTATTTTCTCTTCAGTACTTTTAAAAATAATTACATATTTAATTAAATATGATTTTATGAGAATATGAATTAAATATTGATACCTGCAATATCAGAGATGATATAAGTGCCTTGATTTTTATTTTAGGGTAATATAATATATGTTCTTGCCATAGGCAACCCTTTTATTTTGTTATAATTCATGTTAAGCAACTAATGTTGCAGTACTCAATATATTATCATGATGAAACATCAATATTCCCTAAGCCCATTGGAAGACACATGACATTTATAAGAATTAAATATAATTCCCTAATGACAGGGCCTGTGGGTTGCTCACCCTGAATTTATTATATATTTCAAAATCTTGGTACATACAATGTGATAAGCATATAAAAGTATTGAGAAATAAGACAAGATTTCTCTCTTCCATGAGTTTATAATCGAGAGACAATTATATTGTGATCTAATCATGATATTACAATATATAAGGACATGTCTAGTCTGATGCTTCAGGTTGCATGTAACAAAATGCAAAGTTTATATGGTTTAAACCATGAGTAACTACGTGTATGGATTTGCTGTTGCACTTTTTACTCTTAATTATGACAAGACTACTTGTGGTTGCAACACTCTACCATTCCAGTACCAAGCCTGACATGTGAAGGACTGAGAATACTAATGTCTTATCAACTCTGGAATCATTCACAGTCAACATCTTGGTGACCAAGTTTAAATAACTGGGTTTTCGTAATTGGGTTTTGATATGACATCAAGTACAAGTATTGTTAATCAAAAGATGATTAATAATAAATTCAGCAAGAACACTCGTTTTTTACAATTCTCAACTCTGTTATCTTCATGTTTTTGTCTTTATCTCATGTTTGTCTTATTAGTATTTCAAGATATCCACAGCTTCTGCCAGCATCATGCTCACACATAAGTATTGCTAAAAGAAAGAAGCTGGAGAGTTTCTACTTACAAACTCTGCATCTAATTGTACTGGGGAACACCACTTTTCCCATAAGCTCTCATATAATCTTCTTTTGGAGTCATATTGACCAGGAGCAGATCACATCCATGAAAGTCCAGGTACGTGAAATATTGCAAAAATATTTAAACTTTCATGAAATCAGTACCTAACATGTATCGATTTCTGGCCAATATGAAATGAGTGAGATGGATCATGTGAAAAGAAGAAAAAGAAGCCTAAGGTTATTCAACAATTTGTACTGTTTGCCATGAAACCCAAAGAAGAATCCAGTTCACAAATAGAAAGATTTAAATATATTGGAATAGCATACTGGAGATTAAAATATTATTTTGGAGACTTTTTTTGTTTATAACTAGAAAATTAGACAAATAAATAAAATTTACAAGATAGTTTTTTCATCTGTGGTAAAGAGAGCATTATTAGAGAACAGATTTAACCTAACACCTTAAAGAACCCCAGCAACAATGACAATAAACAAGTGGACAAAATATATAAAAATATGGTCACTCAAGATATTGAGTATCAGATATCAAAGGACAGTGATCACAGAGTGACTGACAACACATAGGATAAATTCTACAGTTTACTGCCCAGAGGAAATTTACTGGGGATCCTGTCCCTGATAATTCAATGTGAGTCCTTTTCTATTTTTCCTAAGTGTTGGCTGATCTGAGAAATAAAGGGAAAGAGTACAAAAGAGAGAAATTATAAAACTGGGTGGCCGGGGGAGACATCACATGTTGGCAGGTTCCATGATGCCCCCCAAGCCACAAAACCAGCAAGTTTTTATTAGTGATTTTCAAAAGCGGAGAGAGTGTACAAATAGGGTGTGGGTCACAGAGATCACATGCTTTAAGGGCAACAGAAGATCACAAGGCAGGAGGTCAGGGTGAGATCACAAGGTCAGGGCAAAACTAGAATCACTAATGAACTTCCATGTCCCACTGTGTATGCATTGTCATTGATAAACATTTTAACAGGGTTCAAGAGCAGGGAACCAATCTGACTAGAATTTGTCAGGCTGGAATTTCCTAATTCTAGCAAGCTTGGGGGCGTTGCAGGAGACTAGGGCATGTTTCATCCCTATCTACATCTGCATAAAGGCAGACACTCCCAGGGTGGCCATTTCAGAGGCCTTGCCTGGGAATGCATTCTTTTCCCAGAGCTGTTAATTACTAATATTCCTTACTGGGGAAAGAATTCAGCGATACTTCTCTTACCCATTTTCAGTAATAAGAGAAATATGGCTCTGTCTTGCCTAGCCCATAGGCAGCCAGACTTTAAGGTTATCTCCCTTGTTCCCTGAACATCGCTGTTATCCTGTTCTTTTTCCAAGGTGCCCGTATTTCATATTGTTTAAACACACATGCTCTACAAACAATCTGTGCAGTTTACACAATCATAACATGGCTCTGAGACGACATACATCCTCAGCTTACAAGGATGTCAGGATTAAGAGATTAAAGTAAAGACAGGCATAGGAAATCACAAGAGTATTGATTGGGGAAGTGATAAATGTCCATGAAATCTTTACAGTTTATGTTCAGAGATTGCAGTAAAGACAGGCATAAGAAATTATAAAACTATTAATTTGGGGAACTAATAAATGTCCATGAAATCTTCACAATTTATGTTCTTCTGCCATGGCTTCAGCTGGTCCCTCGGTTAGAGGTCCATGACTTCCCGCAACAGAAATTTGTAGGTTGTAATGAAGAGAGAGATAACATCAACAAAGTCTAACATTTCCCGAGCGTTGTGGAGGCAGAGCTTGGAGTGTGGAAAACTCAGGTGACTCAAGTTTATGGGCCTGATTAATGAAGTGGAAGTAAGTGCACAGAGAACTTAGTAGACCTGTATAGAGTCACATTTTGAATACTCAGGTGAATGATAACAAATTCATACATGTGTAGAAATAACCCATAGCCAAATAAATAATTATCCCAAACAGATTAGAGAGAAGAATCTCTAGAGTCTTACATGACTGGACTATTTCCAACTCCTAGACTTGATATCTTATAATTCAGGTGAGGAATACCAAAATCATCCTTATTTAGTAGTGGGAGAAAGAAAACAATATTTATTATGGAACAAAGATGTTCTGGTGTCACATAACAAAGCTTAAAAACAAGACCTGAAAGGATCAATCCATTTAAAATAACTTAAGCACATCCTAGAACTAAAGTAAAAATATTTTTAAAACCTACAAATGATAGAACTAGTAGACAAAGGCATAAAAACATTTGTTATGCCTATTCAATATGTCCAAGAAAATGAAGAAAAAATTGAGTATGTTAAGTAAAACCACTAGTATACAAAAAAAAAAATCAAATTTCCAGCAGTAAAAACTATGATATCTGAAATGAAAAAAACGTGAGGGTATGGAAACTATAGAAACCAATATAAAGACTCTTTGATAAGTAGTTAAATTTTATTATAAGATAGTAAATGTTAAAAAGCATATACTAACCATATTTTGTAGTGTTAATAACTTATACAGAAAAACCCTGAAAGACAACACTAGTACAAAGGGTGAGAGGGAGAAGTATAAGTATTTTGGTTCATGGTTGTTATACCATATTGAATAAACATAATATTCGTTAAATATTATTAAGATTTTATGTATATTCGTATTTTATAGGTAGAATGTGATAAGTCAAATATGTATACTTCGAAACAAGCACTAAAAATGAAGAATTATGGCTTATAAGCCAACAAATGTGATAAAATGGAATCATAAAAAATAACCAATTATCCTTAAAAAATGGATGAAAAAGAAACAAAGAACAGCTAGGAAAATAGAAAACCAATAGCAAGATGGCATATTTAAATAGTGATTCAACTGTATATCACCTACCAAAAGAGAACTCATTTTAAATATAAAAATAAAAATAGATTAAATATAAAAAGACAGAATATAATATATCATGCGTGTGCTAATTAAAAGAAAACTGCAGTACTTATATTAATATCAGATAAAACAGGTTTCAGATAAAAGTGTTACCATGATTTTTAAATTATGTCATTTCATAATGATAAAGAGGTTTATGCATCAGTAAGATATAATATAATTCTAAACACACATGCAGCCAATATCAGAGCTTCAAAATAACCTGTAAGGAGAAAAAGGCAAATTCAAAATTAGAGTTTCAGATTTCAAAACCATTTTCTCAATATTTTATAAAACTAGCAGAGATAAAATTAGTGAAGACATAGGAGATCTACACACACTATTAATCAATTTTACCTAATGGACATTTGTAGCATACTTCACCCAACAACAGCAGAATAGAAAATCTTTTTAAGTGTACATAAATAGACCATATTCTGTCCATAAATATCCCAATGGATTTTAAAAGACTCAAGCAGTCAAAGCATCTGCCCAAAATGTGGTCAAGAATGAAAAAATAACTCAAATGTTTCAAATATAATAGACTTAAGCTGCTTCTACTTGATCAATAGGTCAATTAAGAAATAGAAGTATAATTTCAAATTATTTGGAACTGGATGAAAATTAAAACACACCATATCAAAATTTGCAAGATGCAGCTACAAAAAGGGAGGTACTTAGAGAAAAATCTATAGCAATAGTATCTATATTAAAAAATGAAAGATCTCAAGCAAAGGTCTCAAATACTTCAAGAAATTAGGAAAGGAGACATAAATGCTCAATGTTATGAATGAGAAGATAGCTGTAAGATATTAAAAGAATAAAATATTATAAATGTTATGCTGATACATAGAAAACTTAGTGAAATGAACAAATTACTTGAAATATGTAAACTATTAAAGTCAACCCCCAAGATAAGCATATACATATATATTAAATAAATCAAATGTAAAAAGTATTCTATAAATGTCAATTACATCCAGTTGATTAATGATGCGGTTTTGTTCAACTATATCTTTACTCATTTTCTGCCTGTTTAATCCATAAATTACTGTAGAGTGATGATAAATTATTTTATGATCCACATTTAAAGAGTCAAATAATACTGTACCTCTTCAGAGTAATTGCAGGTACCTTGCAATAGAGTTTTATAATTCCTCCCAGAAGCGAGGGAATCCATCTTAATATTGCTACCGTTAATTATACTAATACATCCATAGGATATAATCCAAAATACTTTGTTGCTATTATTACTTAAAACAGTTTTCCATTAGATCAATCATGAATTTAACAAATTAATATTTTTTTAATTTCAACTTTATTTATTATTTCTCCAACTCTTTCCCCCTTTTTATATAGATCCAAGTTTCTGACATATTATTTTTTTTCTCTCTGAACAATTTCTTTTAATATTTCTTGCAAGACAGGTTTACTGGTACAAAATTTTCTCAGATTTTGTCAGAGAAAAATATTTGTATCTCCTTCATATACGAAAGGCAACTTTGCTGGCTACAGAATTCTAGGTCAGTATTTTATTTTTCTTTCAGTGTTTTAAATATTTTACTTTACTCTCTTGTTGCTCTTGTGTAATTATATAAAAATTGTAGTGGAACTTTTTCCTTGTTCCTCTAGAGGTAACTATTTTTTTTCCTCAGGCTTCTTTCAAAAATTGTTTTATTTGGGTTTTCTGCAGTTGAAATATGATATGCCTAGTTGTAGTTTTTTGGTATTTATCTTTGGTGTTCTCTAAGCTTCCTAGATATGTGGTTTTGTATCTGCTATTAATTCTGAACAATGCTCAATTATTTTTGCTTTATTTATTTATTCTGTCTACTTTTTCTCTTCCTGTGGTATGTCATTTTCAAATACGTTTATGTTACACATTTTGAAATTGTTCCACAGTTCTTGGATATTCTGAGGTTTTTTTCCCCATTCCTTTTCTCTTTGCATTTTAGTTTTGGAAGATTTTATTGACCTCTCTTCAACTATTTCTTATGTTATCCAGGTCCAGGCTACTGATGAGCCCACTAAGGTGTACTTTATTCCAGTTATAGTGTCTTTGAGTTTTAGAATTTGTTTTTGAATCTTTCTATGAATTTCATAGCTCATATTACTCATCTATTCTCAAATGTTTTCTACTGTTTTCCATTAGAGCCCTCAACGTATTAATTACAGTAATTAAAATTTCCTACTGATTATTTTAAAATCTGTTTCATATTTGAGTTTGGTTCTGATGCTTGTTTTATCCCTTCAGGCTTTGATTTTTCTTGGCTTTTAATGCGCATTATAATTTTTTGTTGAAAATTGGACAGAATATATCTGGCAGTAGTTTAATGGTTGCTATAGTTATAGGTGCCAGTGGTTCCAATTTTTGTAATTTTCTTTTTTTTTTCTCCCTATTGTCTTTAGATGATCCAAACGACTTCTTCTTAAATGGTGCTTGTGTCTTACAGCTTCTTAGTTGTAATCTACTGTTATATATTAGAGTCCTATTGATGGGGTAGTAAGATGATGGGGAAAATGTTTTCTGTAAAGTTATTATAAAACTCAAATTTTCAATACGTCCAAGTTCCTGGGCTGTGACCTTCAGAAAAGCCTTTCTTTGGCTCTTTTTCTCCATTTGGGTGAGACAGGAGAGCTAGAATGGATGAGTTTTCTAATTGTCCTTTCTCACCTGTCCCAGGTGAGACAAAGCTCTCGTAGTTTCCCTTGTGTACCAGCCTTTGTGATGGAGAATGTTCTGTGTTTATTTCAATATAGTTACACATACCATATTCTTGCTTAATGCACATGAGAGTTTTTCTCTGATTTTCACGTGAGAACCTACTGGGGCTCCTGAAAGTAAAATGTACAAAAGTGTGGATTCTCCTTAAGACAGGAACCTCAAGCGGTTTTTAACTTTAAGGAGGCATATAATTATCCTCTTGTATTTATTGATTGCTATTTAAATGTTCCTACCAGTTACTGATTCCAGTGGCTTTTCCTCCAGGTAATCTGATCTGTGCTGCGTAATTTCCTATATTTACCTTTCTTTCCAGTGTTTTGAGTGGTAGTTTGTCTGTGACCTCAATTCTCTGAAAGACCTAAGAAAAGTTGTTGATTTTCAGTGTGTTCATTTTTTTTCTTTTTCTTTTTCTTTTTTTTTTTTTTTGGAGACGGAGTCTAGCTCTGTCACCCAGGCTGGAGTGCAGTGGCGCCATCTCGGCTCACTGCAAGCTCTGCCTCCCAGGTTTACGCCATTCTCCTGCCTCAGCCTCCCGAGTAGCTGGGACTACAGGCGCCCGCCATCTCGCCCGGCTAGTTTTTTGTATTTTTTTTAGTAGAGACGGGGTTTCACCGTGTAGCTCAGGATGGTCTCGATCTCCTGACCTCGTGATCCACCCGTCTCGGCCTCCCAAAGTGCTGGGATTACAGGCTTGAGCCACCGCGCCCGGCCCATTTTTTTTCTTATTGTGAAGATAGATATGATGACTTCTAAGCTCTTTACTTGTGAAAGCTAAAACTGGAAATAAAAAATACACAAACACCCAAGAAACAGAGTAGGAAGAAATGTTTTTCAACTGTGCTATCAGCCTACCATTATACTGGTAATCACAACCAATGACATTACAAGAAAAAAAAAAAATTCTGAATGTATATCCTTTATAAACACAGATTCAAAATTTTGAATAAAATGTTAGAAATGAATAATCTCTATTATGCAAAATGAATATTATATTATGACTCTTAGAAGTTTATCCCAGGAATGGGATATCCCAGGAATATGACATCAATTAATAGGATTCACAATATTACCAGAGAAAAAAATAAATCCATATGATAATCACAGTGCACAGAAAAAAAGTGCTTAAAAATCCAATATCAGTTTGTGTTTTAAACAAACAAAAAACCTCACATCTAGTGTGCTGATAAATGGCATCTAAAGAAAACATATAGCTAACACAATTAATGATGAAAGCTTAAAGACTTTTTCCTGTAGTATCAAGGACTAGATTAGTTTAAGTTACCATTTTCAGTCAACATTTTAGTAGAGAGTCTAGCTAGGTGCAATTAAGCAAGAAAATAAATTATGTGCATCCAGATCGAAAAACAAGTATAAAATTTGTACTAAATCATAGAAAACACACATTTTTACATAGAAAATGTTAAGGAATGCATAAAGAAGCTGCTACGATTAGTTAAGTTTAGCAAATTTTAAAGATATAAAACTAATATACAGGCCGTCACGGTGGTTCACACCTGTGACACCAGCACTTTGGGAGGCCGAGGTGAGTGGATCACCTGAGGTCAGGAGTTCAAGACCTGCCTGTTCACTTATGGTGAAACCCTATCTCTACTAAAAGTACAAAAATTAGCCAGTGTGGTGGTGGGTGCTTGTAGTCCCAGTTACTTAGGAGGCTAAGGCAGGAGAATTGCTTGAACCCAGGAGGCATAGGTTGCAGTGAACTGAGATAGAGACATTGCCCTCCATTCTGGGTGACAGAGTGATACTCTGTCTCCAAAAAAAAAAAACAAAAAAACTCTAATATACGTACACTAATTGCATTTCTGTAGTGTACATAGTAAAAAAATAAAATTACCTATTTACAATTGAAATTTTAGAAATACTTGAAATACTTAGGGGTAAATTTGACAAAAGATATGTATAACTTCTACACTGAAGATTATAAAACTTCACTGGATAAAATTATAGTGAATCTATGTAAATTAGATTTATACATTATTAAGGAATTGGAAGACTCAGTATTTTTAAAATATTAGTCATCCAAAAATTGATCTGCAGGTTCAACACAGTTCTAACTCAAATCCCAATTATTCTTAATTTTTTCATTTGACAATATCATTCCAAAATTCATATGTAAAAACAAAAGATCTAAAAACGAAAAACAACTTTGAAATGTATGTAAACAGTTGGAAGACTGACTCTATATCAATTATAAAAGTACCATCATTAAAACAGGGAGAAGTCAGCACAAAATTACACAAATAGATCAATGGAACAGAATAGAGTACTAACAGAAACTTACCTTTATATGGACAAATGATTTTAGATAAAAGTACAAAAGCAATTTAATGAAGACAAAAAAACATCTTCTACAAATCATGGTGTAATAATTTTTTACATCACAAAAAATAAACTCCATTCATATCTTGTTAAAAATTTAACACAATAGTAATCACAGACTATGTTTAAAAACATCAGATTGTAAAATTTCCAGAAAAAAAAAGAAGAAAGTATTTTGGAACATGAGTAAAGCAAAATGTCTTTGAGATATTACCAAAAGAATGTAAAAGAAAAAAAACTTGATAAAGTAGACCTCACCAAAATTATAAATTATGCTTTCAAAAAACATTCTTAAGATAAAAGATAAACTGCAAACTATAAATTAACATATCAAATAACAGACATATTCAGAATGTAAAAAGAACTGTCATAACTCAAAACAAGAACATAAACAATATAAAAACAAAAACGTGAAAAAGGAGACATACAGGTGACAAATGTTGAAAATAATTCATATAACTTACTATGGATATTCAGACCATTAATCGTCAGACAATTGCAAATTAATGTACAATGAGATACAACTACTGGCCTAGTATAGATTCCTAAAATAGACAGATCATTATGCCTGGTTTTGGCAAGGATTTGGAACAATTGAAATTTTTATCCAGTATTCATGGGAGTATAAAAAAATCAACAAACACATGAAAAAATCCTCATCATCAATGGCCATCAGAGAAATGCAAATCAAAACCACAATGAGATACCATCTCACACCAGTTAGAATGGCGATCTTTAAAAAAGTCAGGAAACAACAGGTGCTGGAGAGGATGTGGAGAAATAGGAACACTTTTACACTGTTGGTGGGACTGTAAACTAGTTCAACCATTGTGGAAGACAGTGTGGCGATTCCTCAAGTATATAGAACTAGAAATACCGTTTGACCCAGCCATCCCATTACTGGGTATATACCCAAAGGATTATAAATCATGCTTCTATAAAGACACGTGCACACGTATGTTTACTGTGGCACTATTTACAATAGTAAAGACTTGGAACCAACCCAAATGTCCATCAATGATAGACTGGATTAAGAAAATGTGGCACATATACACCATGGAATACTATGCAGCCATAAAAAAGGATGAGTTCATGTCCTTTGCAGGGACATGGATGAAGCTGGAAACCATCATTCTGAGCAAACTATCGCAAGGACAGAAAACCAAACACCGCATGTTCTCACTCATAGGTGGCAATTGAACAATGAGAACACTTGGACATAGGAAGGGGAACATCACACACTGAGGCCTGTCTTGGGGTGGGGAGATGGGGGAGGGATAGCATTAGGAGATATACCTAACATAAATGACGAGTTAATGGGTGCAGCACACCAACACGGCACATGTATACATATGTAACAAACCTGCATGCTGTGTACATGTACCCTAGAACTTAAAGTATATATATTATATATATATATATAAAGTTGAAGAAAAAAATAAAAATAAATAAATATTTTAAAATTCCTTGAAATTCAGTAACACAGGTTGAGTTATCAAACTCACTCATTAGAGAACCATCTTATTATTCAATATTGTCAGATTTTTTTGGTTAAGTGAACACTTGAAAGCTTTTTAATGTTTTCTGAGTATACCAGGTGGGTTGATTGCGGTTTTTTTCTATAAATTAAATATTTTTGATGAATTTGAACCTTTCATCAAAAGCACATGACTTTTGTCTCTTAACTTAAAATTCTTTTAATAAAATCACTGAGAGATTTAAAAATTTTTGGTGTCAAGTTCTTGCACTTTATCGATTTTTTCTGTTTCTATGCTTTTGTAAATACATGATTTTTATACAGTCGATTGAGCCTAAGATATATAAATGCAACTGATTTTTAATACTGTATTGATCTTGTGGCCTCTGATCTTGCTAAATTAACTTCACAATTTTAGTAACTTTTTGCATATTATTTATATTTTTGATGTATAAAATTAAGCCATCCCCAAATACATGATTTTATATTTTAAAATATATTTTAAAACCTTAATCTATCGGAATCTTTTTCTTGCCTCATTTCAATTTCCAGGAACCCCAGTATAAGTGATCTTATAAAAAAGATGAGACTGGACATCTTTTCCTCGTTCCCAAACTTGAGCAAAATATTTTGTTTCAACATTAAATATGATGTCACCTTATTATGTTCAATAAGTATTTTTTTCATGGAAATTAATAAAAGTTAAGTTAAATTGCTAAATTACTACCATACAGTACTGAGAATAATTTCAGGATTCTAAGTATGTGAATAATTTATTATTTACTGCAAAATAGAGTAGAAAAAAATAGCATTTACTTGATCAATATATAAATGTCCTATGTATGGAAAGTTGTTTTTCTCTGAATTTTGAGATTTTCAAATGTTGACTTATAGTTTTACTTAATAACCATTATAAAAACACGCTCAATGAAATTATAGTCTAATTAAAAATTATTAACAGTGGTAATTTGTACAAAAAATCAGCATAAATTGTCTCTAAATAAAGCAAACAAAACAAAACAAAACCCTCAAAATTTGGAGAGTTCCAAAGTGACTCTAGCATATACTACTAACACTCTCCCATGTCATAGTCTTCTTCAATCGCCAACACTTGAGTCTTTGTGTTGATGCACTTTCCCTGGGATACTGGGAACTGTTTTACTTGTGGACACAAAGAGGCCCTGGGAAATAACACCTTTCCACCAGGTTACCACCACTCTTGAAAAATGACTGGAAGATGAGTGATAATTAATGTACTACCTCCCTCATCCCCTAATGGGAACAACTCAGAAGTGTGAACTGAATTTCATGGTCCCCCCTACTATACTGAGTCTAAGTTGACCTCCATGCTACTTTAGCTTCCTTTACTTCTGGAGACTCCAGTTTTCTACCATTGTTCAACTAAAGAAACTCTTTAGTAAATATTTGTTTTTTGTTTGTTTGTTTGTTTTTGACCAAGTCTCACTCTGTCGCCCAGGCTGGAGTGCAGTGGCGCGATCTCGGCTCACTGCAACCTCCACCTCCCGGATTCAAGTGATTCTCCTGCCTTAGGCCCCAGTTACAGGCTCCGGCCACCACGCCCAGCTAATTTTTTTGTGTTTTTAGTAGAGACAGGGTTTCACCAGGTTGGCCAGGCTGGTCTCGAACTCCTGACCTCAGGCGATCCACCCGCCTCAGCCTCCCAAAGTGCTGGGATTACAGGCCTGAGCCACCGCGCCCAGCCCAATAAATCATTTTCGTATGATTCTTGTTTTAGTGTCAGTTTCTGGGGCTTGAAACTGAGACTGTGGCCATCTTGTAGTTATTAGCCAATAAGAAGGTACTCTAATACATCTGCAAAGGGTTAGTGTTTAGCACCAATCAATATTCTGCTAAATTGTTGCTTTTGATACATAACTAGAGCACCCTAACATATAGTGCATTTGTTGAAACATTACATGATGGTAGTGCTAGAAAAAATGTGATTAATAACATGTAGACATTGGCTAATCCACCAATGCCACAAATATTAATATTATCTATAAATTGTTATATGCTTTAATATTCTTAAATAGTGAATGTAGAGTTAAAGCTCTCTTTTCTGTTCTTTCAAATTGCTTTTAAATATCTATAATATATAAAATCTTGAATAATATTCAAAATAATTTTAAATTATTAACATATAAAATTATTTCTTTGTATGTAACTATTAGATACTTAGAAGCATGTTTCCTTTAGTTGAAACTCAGTAGATTGTTAAAAATAAAAGAAAACTTATTTTTGAAATAAATAATGACATGAATGAAGAGATTGGTATTTGTGGCTTATGTAGTGTTAACAACTAATAGACAAAATTGAGTCTCAAAGTCTTAAATCCAGAATTAATATAATTCATAGTAACTTGAGTGCTCAGTTAGCCCTTTGCTTTTTCTTTAAACAGTTATTAAATAAAACTGTAATAAAACTATAACAAATGAAATGTCTCCCCCTATTTCTATCATAACCACATGCTGACAGGTGTACCTCATCTGTATGTATTATGGCTTTAATGATTTATCATCATAGTACTTTTAGAACTTAAATTTGATAATATAAGGATTGATGATAAAAGGTTGACATTTCTTAGTCTTTGACTAATATCTCTGTTGGAGGTAATGACATAGCAGCAATAAGAAAAAAAAAATCAAAACATTTAGTACTTCCCTAGTGCATCTCTGGTTTCAGTGCTATCCTCACAGCATCCCGTTAACAGACTGACAGGAAGCTAATTTTAAGCTGGTAAGATACAGTAATGGCATTTGAAAGCCAACAGAAAGTCAGAATCATTGTATACTATGAAGCTGAATTGAGTCGTGGGAAAAATTCCTTCAGTGAAAGGAAGATAAATAATTCTGAAAGTATCATTTTTTACAGAAATGCAGGGTGACTCTATGGTGGAGTCAAATGTTTCTGACTTTATCTTATAAAGGGACACATATTAGAAGAGGCCAGTAGACCTCTTCTCTTCGACTGCAATCACACGATATCATTCTATGCAACACAACACAATGTCCCATTATCCACTTCGCTATTTACATTGAGGCAGGACTTTGATAATATAATTTATTTTCTAAATACACTTCTTTATTACAGTATAAAATTTTCATAATTGGGAAACCCATTTTACTCTAATCTTTCTTTAATTGAAAGTATGTGAACTATAAAATAGCAAAAATAAATGTATCTTCATGAAATCCTCTTTATCTTTCTGTGCACAAACGAGCACTCCAATGGTCTAATTAGTAACTGTGCTAATGGCCTTGGGAATATATTCAAGCACTAAAATTTTGGTAGGGCTTACAAATAATGGCAGCTATTTTACAAATATGGAAAGCTGCTGATTAGTATTTGATTCTAGTGAGTAATTCTAATTGAAAGAGTGGGTAGATAACGTGTGTATATTTAAAAAGTTAAGAGTATCATTGTAGAAATTGTCCATGCTATAAAAACTATCCTTTAAATTGTCCTAGATTTTATATTTTTAAGAGCAGTTGCAAAACATGCTCAACTGTGCAAATTTGCAAGCACATACACATACATTTATACACTTAAATCTTAACACAACTTGCTGCTTATAAGTTCAACTATTTCTAAAAGGAATAAAATATAGCTGTTCAGAAAATTCACATAACTCTGTTGAAGGAAAAACTAAAAATCCCAATCTTTTTTTTTCTTATGCCTATTGGCATTTGTATATTCTCTTTGGAGAAAAGTCCATTCAGGATTTTTGCACACATTTTAATCAGATTATTTGGGGTTTTCTTGCTATTGTGTAATTTCCTTGAAAATTTTGGATATTAACACCTTCTCAGATACATAATTTATATATATTTTCTCCCATTCTCTAGGTTGTCTCTTCACTCTGTTGATTGCTTCTTTTGTTGTGCACAAACATTTTAGTTGGTGCAATTCCATTTCTTTATTTTGCTTTTGAGGTCTTAACTAAAACATCTTTAACCAGATCAATGTCACGTAGCATTTCCCCATTGTTACTTCTAGTAGTTGGATAGTTTGGGGTTATGCATTTAAGTCTCAGTCCATTATGAGTTGTCTTTTGTATATGGTGAGAAACAGGATCTGGTTTTGTTCATTTATCATATTTATTGCAGCAGTATTTACAATAGCCAAGGAATGGAATGAACTTAAGTGCCCATCAATAGATGAATGGATAAAGAAAATGTGGTATATATACACAATGGGATACTATTTAGCCATAGAAAAAGGACGAGATTCTGTCATTTTTGATAAGATGAACAAGCTTGGAGGGCATAATGTTAAGAAATAAACCAAGCATAGAATAACAAATGCTGCATGATTTCATTCATATGTGATATCCAAAAAAAGTTACCTCATAGGAGTGGAGAGTAGAATAGTGGTTACCAGGAACCAGGGAGAATAGAGGGGAAGGGGAGATGGGAAGTTGCTGGTCAACAGGTACAATGTTACAGTTAGGAGGAAGTTCTGGTACCCTACTGAACAGTAGGGTGACACTCATGTTAACAATAATGCATTGTGTATTTCAAATAGTTAGAAGAGAGGATTTTGAATATTTAATAACAAAGAAATGACAAATGGTTATACTGATGAATATGCTAATTATGATGATTGAACATTATACTATTTAGGTATCAAACAATCCCATCGTGTACCATAAATATATGCAATTATTATGTCAATAAAAATTACCATTTAATTTGCTTCATTCTAGCTACAAATATACTTCATCTGATGTAATGCGACAAAACAGTTTTACATTGAAAGCCATTCAAGGCACAGTGTTATCCGGCTTTCCCCATTTTCTTTAACTGCATTTACCACTGATCTGCGTAATCTCTCTCTTACCCGATTCTTTACTGCCAGCATTCCTGCCTCCTTTCTCTTTCTAGAATATGAGGGACATTTACTTTGCCTCAGAACATTTTACTAGTTCTACTCCCTGTCTAAAAGACTATTTCTTGAGACAAAGCCACAGCGTCGTCACTTCTACTTAGTCACTTTTCAATGTAAACTTTCTTAAGCTTTATACTTTAAATTATGACCTATTTTTATGCTAACCTGGCTTTGTATTGGATTTATCCTGGATGTTTTCAAACATAGCAAAGGTAGAACTAACTGAATAGAACATAAAACAAAATATGTTTTTTTGACAAGCATTTGTTAGTTACACTACATATATTTTGTCTGAGTTTTTACTTGTTTACTTCTTTTACTGTCAGATATAAAAATGCTGATTAGAACAAAAATGTAAGGCACATTTAAAGACAAAGATGAAAATGTAACACATTTCTACAAAAAGAAATTATATTTTTTAGAATAAGAAAAAGCTGAAATTTCTACTTGACAATAGTAAAAGTTATAATACTAAAGTTACCATTTGCTGAATTGCTTCCAGTATTTTAAGGAACTTGTATGTGACTATAAAACCATAAAATTCAGTGGTATAAATAAACATTAAAATTCATTATTTATCTCAGCAGAATGCTTTTCAAATTTATTTTAATGCATAGTTAATTGGAAAATTCACTTGCTGTTAAGTGATGTGTCTGTTTCTCTATTTGTTCTGTTTATTAGTTAATCGTAAGTATTTTTACTACACACTATTAGTTTGCTCTCTGGAAAGTGATGATATGTTATGACTTCACAAAACTATTTCATAGTTATTAAATATTCAAAACTGTATTAATAATTATTTTATTTTACGGGTATTTGTCTTTTAAAAATCATATAAAAATTGGCATTAAATTATTTTTAATATTTAAGACATATCTGTAGAAAGATAACAAATTGAGCAGTTTTCTGCTATAGCTTTCAAGTGGGAACTCTTTGGCATCACCATGGATATGAAGTTATCTTTTAAATTTTGTAAGTGGATTTTACAAATGTGCAAGGTAATAGGCCTTTCATTAATTATTATACAAAACACACCCATAAGACTGAATTTTAAAAGGAATGCCCATTAAGAAAGAAAATAAACTTAAGAACTGGGGGGGAAAGAGAATACAGGGCTTATTTTGTATTGTCAATTCAGTATTTTCATGGAGGACACTCTTCGTGAGGTGAACAAACATCAGAATATTGCTTTATTAATGCAGAAAGTAGACAAGAGGAATGGAACAGATTCTCTTTCACAGTCCTCAGACTGAACCAATCATATTGACACCTCAATCTTCAACCTCTAGCCTCCAGAATTATGAGACAATGAAGTTCCAATTTTTAAGCTACCCATCTGTGGTGTTTAATTACAGCAGCTCTAGTAAACTGATAAAGTTAGTCTGAATACTTTATTCTTTAGAGGAGAATATGCTTAAGAACACCTCTCTTTCTTCTTATAAGGTAAGTACAGCATTGAAAACTTTGACTTATTGATATATATTGGTTGCTGGCGATAGTCTCTAAATTCTGAAGTCTTAGTCTGTTGACAACTCTCTTGCTAATTGCCCCACTGCTAATCAATCAAACAAACAACAACAACAACAAAAACAGCAGAAAGAGACACATCTTTGAAAAGTTTTCTTCTGATAATATCTTTTTAAGATATTGATAAAAATAATGATACAAAATTTTAAACTATGAACTACAGAAAGAAATTAGACTAGTGTGAATTTTATTAGGACGCATATTAAAGCACTCTTTTGGTCCAATATATTGGGTTAGCTGCTTTTATTTTCTACTTCATAGCATATAGCAAGTTATTCACATAAATGTACAATAAAGTATTTTATTTAAAATAATTTATGTAATGAATGACACTTTATTTGGGAGGCTACATTAAATGAATTAAATTTAAGTGATACCAAATATATTGAGAATACACTCTATATTTACTTTCCAGATGAATGTTTGTTTTTACCTATGCTATCATTTGCATCAGTATTAATATTATTAACCTCCATAATGAATGCAAATTTATTTTTCTTATTGCTACACTACCTGTGACTATATGTTTGCAAGGCAAATGCAAACTTTATAGTTGGCACTAAACAATGAACAACTAGAGATTAATTTGATAGCAAAGTGAAGAATGAGTTGGCAGGTGAAAATGAGAGGGCAATGGCACCATAGAAAAAGAACCATATGGCATTACATAATTCTTTTCATACCCAAAGACCCACTCCACAAACTGCCAAGACACATTTATTCATGATTCTCACTTGAAACTTTTTTGGGGGGTATATAAACAGATAATAAAGCATTTTGAGAGATCTTAAAATGCAAAATACAGAAGACTGTTGGTATTCATTACAAAAATGTAACAAAAATAGTATTTTAAATTCATGCAATGACAGGCTGTTAGGAAGTGGAGAAATACAAGAGCAAGATCATTGTTATAACAGAGACAGATGTTACGATCTGTTTCTTCTTTGGTCATTCACAATCAAGATACTTGAGAAAATGCTATAAAAAGAAATGTCATTGATAACTATTTATTCATCATGGTAACATTAATCAGAGCACATACTGGTAAATACTAGTACTACAAAATGCTTAGTTAATTAAGAATATTTAAAAGATAATCAAAGGTGGCACCTAGATAGAGGAATAAATCATCTCTATTAGAGAGAGAGAGAGAATAGATAGATAGACAGGTAGACTGATTGAAAGGATAGGAAAGAATAAGGAATTTGTCGTGAAATAACAAATGCAATTTTTAACTCTATTCTTTAAGAGCTGGATAACCTTCTGTATTCACAAATACTTTAAATCACTTAATATATGATGTGAGAATTCTTCAGAGAGTTTTTTAAATCAAAGAATATGTGTAATGATATGAATAAAAATGTTTAATCCTCAAATGCTTAATTAGCTAGTACTGCCAAGGGATTTTTAATGGCTTTACAGAGAATGCATTTAAAATGAGTTGATTTCAGCACCAGCTCTTATAAAGCAGTGACTTTTCTTCCCAATTGAATTTTAAAAAAGCTATTTAATCAAATTTGTCAAAAACAAATTAACCCAGAAAAGAGAATGTGGACATTTTCAGTGCTCATTCAGGTTAGAAAGAAACTCAGACTTTGCAAAAAAATAAAACAATGATCAAAGTAAAAACAGAAAGAAGAGTATTAATTTTGCAGCAAATATTATGGATTTCAAACCATACATAAACATCAAGTAGTACAAATAATATGAGAGAGAATTATTGAGGAAAATGCAGATAAGTACCTATTACATATCTGTTAAGATATAGTTTTTTGGAACTTACTGTAGAAAAGTTAAATCTACAGAATCAAATCTGATTTATTCGGCAAAATAAAAACTATAAGACAAACAATACACTGGCGTAAAGATATTCTAACACTGATAATGGTTTTATACACACACAAAGAGAAAGAGAGAAATATAGTGGGCTTAAAGGTATAAGGACTTAAGTTTTTCTGTTTCTAGCCAGGACAGAGTAACAGATTTACCTCCCTCATCAGACAGCTAAAAAATGGACAAATTATATTAAATAATGGTTCTTAGACATGAGAAAATAACCATCACATAACAGCAATTCCTGATACAAGAAAAAAGAATCAACTGTAAACAAACTACTTGTATCAGGAATTGTCAGGCCTCAATACAAGTATGTAGAAACTCGATAGAACACGTCTCCACTCTGAGCTGAGAAGACAGAGTTGAGTATTCAGGAAGTCAAAAGTAGCTTGAATTGGCAGCCTATTGTATCAAAGTTGAGGAATCTGTAAGAGATGAGAGGGTGTCCAAAGTCCGAGCCACATATATCTGCATGGGTTTCTCCTCAAGTCTACAACTGAAGACTGCCAATAAGCAAACAGGGCATCAGTGTATGTGAGGAAACTTCTACTATTATGGATGTAGACAGAGTTACTGAAAGAGAGCAGAGAATGGAGGGTGATAAAAATATTAAAAATAATAACAAAGACCAAAGGTTTTTTCAAATTTGATCAAAACTCTCAACCTACATATTCAGGAATACGAAGAAGCATAAAATTCAATAAACATAAAGAAAACAAAATGAGGGTATGTCATAATCAGACTGTTCAAAACAAGTAATAAAAAAATCTCAACAGCAACCAGACAAAAATAACACATTTCCTACAGAAGAATAATGAAAACAATGGTAGCAAATTTCTTGTGAGAAACAATACAAACAAAAAGACAGTACAGCAACATCTTTAAGTGCTGAGTAAAGAAAATAGAAGAAAAACTGTCAACTTATAACCCTACAGTGTATATAAAATGTAAGTATCTTTTCAAAATGTAGGTTAAATGAAGGCTTTTTTTTAGATATAAAAAAGCTGAAAGAATTAATTTCCAAAGATTCTTTACAAAAAAAAAAAAAAAAACAAGCAAAAGAACATTCTTAGGCATACAGAATATACCAGATGGAAATCTACAGCTACATAATCAATAGCAACAAAAGTGGCATATATGTGAGTAAATGAAAAGTACTATTTTTTTAAATTGTAAATCTCCTAAAAGATAATCAAAAAAAAGATACTATTCCAACTATATTCACATTCAATTTATCTATGCATGCTTGAAATACACCAATTAAAGATAGACATTGTCAGAGTGAAAGAAAGAAAATATTGTCTACAGGAAACCCACTGTAGATATAAAGGCACACAGAGATTATAAGTAAAGGGATACAAGAACAGAAAACCAAACACCACATGTTCCCACTCATAGGTGGGAATTGAACAATGAGAACACTTAGACACAGGAAGGGGAACATCACACACTGGGGCCTATTATCTGGTAGGGGGAGGGGGAGGGATAGTATTAGGAGATATCCCTAATGTAAATGATGAGTTAATGGGTGCAGCACACCAACATGGCACATGTATACACATGTAACAAACCTGCACGTTGTGCACATGTACCCTAGAACATAAAGTATAATTTAAATAATAATAATAAATAAAGCGATAGAGAAAAATATGTCATACAAATACTAATTAATAGAAACACTGAGTAGCTATAATCATTTCGGATAAAGCAGATTCTGAACATGGGGAATTTTCAGAGATAAAAAAGGGTATTACATAATGATAAAGGAGTCAATTGTCCAACAAGACATAACAATGATTACGATGTATGCACCTAACAACAGCATGCCCAAAGATGTGAGACAAAACTGATAGATCTGCCAGGAGAAATAAACAAATCCACTATTACAGTTGGAGACTTCAACATCTCTCATATTATAATTGATAGATCCAGCAGGCAGAAAATCAATAAGTATGTAGTTGAACTCAACAGTACCATTAATCAACTGTATCTAATTCACATTTGTAGAGTAGCGTATCCAATAGCGGTGGAACACACATTCTTCTCAAGCTCACATGGAACATTTACCATGATAGAACAAATTCTGGACCATAAAATACACCTAACCAATTTAAAAGAACAGAAATCTTAGAGTATGTTCTCAGACCACAATTAAATTTAAAAAGATGCTAATAATAGGAAGACAGCTAGAAAATTACAAAGTATTTGGAAATTAAACACCTTACTTCTAAATAGGTCATGAGTCAAAGGATAAATTACAAGATAAATTAATAAGAGAACAAACTTGGTATAAAGCATATAGGAACGTTCTATTATATTAGCTTTGAAATTATTCAGTAATTCTAAAATTATTTTTAAAATTAAAGTCTTTAAAAACAGATGTAGCCAAGGGACTGATAAAGTATATAAAAGATGGCAAAAAAAGATACTCACCTAATAAAAATAATGCCAAATGCAGGAAAAGGGAATAAATAGATGGGACATATAGAAAATAAATAGCTAGGTATGAATTGTAAACACACATATATCAATAATTATATTAAATGTAAATAATCTAAAGGCAGAAATTATCAGATTAGATTTAAAAAACAAAATTTCACCACATGTTGCATAAACTATTAAGTAAATTAAGTTGAAAATAGAAATGTATCTTAAAAAAAATAGGAAAATACACAAAGCTAACACTAATCCACAGAAAGCAATAGTGGAAGCGGCATATTAATATAGAACAAATTAGACTTCAGAGAAAATAACTTTATCAGGGATAAAGAAAGTTGGTCCATAATGATAAAAGGGCCACTTCATCAAGATGATATAAAAATACTAAATATTTATGTATCTTATAATAGAGTTTCAAAATCAAGAAACAAAATGCTATAGAAATGCAAGGAGAAACAGACAAAATCAAATTATGTTTATATAATCTCACATCTCTCTCGATAATTAATAAAATAAATATACAGAAACACCTGTCAATATATTTCAAGGATTTGAATACATGTAAGATATTCTCTGACACAATACAAAGAAAGTAAAAATGAGTAAATATAGAAATCTAAAAAATCATCAAGTATTTGAAAAAGAATTACACATATTAACATAATAATTGATTGGTAAAGCTATATAAATAGTAATTAGAAATTAAATGAACCAAATGAAAATGAAAAGGTGACCTGTCAAACCCTGTAAGACATCTGAAACAATGTTTAAAAGAAATTTCATAGCAAAAATAGGCTTCTATTAGAAAGAAAGGAAGGTCTTAAATCAATGACCTAAGCTTTCACCTAAAGAAACCAGAAAAAGAAAAGCAACTCAAATCCATATAAGCAGAAGGAGAGAGCTAGTGAAAAAAATATTAGAAAGTAGCACATTAAAATGAGAAAAAAAAATCAACGATATAAAAAACTTCTTTGAGTAGCAGCAATGAAATTAATGAAACACTAGGTAGATTAATTTCATAAAATAAAGAAGACATTTATAACATAATGGAAGACAGTATTACATATCTTATAAGTAATATAGACATAAGAAGAATCATAAGGGATTATTATAAGTAACCTGTATTAATTAATTTGACAACTCAGATAGTATAAATAAATTTATTGCGAACAATGTGAACAGATTAACAAAGCTCACTCAGAAAACTTGAGAACCGGGATAGCTGTGTTAAGGCAGACTTGTAAGAACCTGCATAGCCTTGTGTCTATCAAACGCATTGAACTTCTGGTTAAAAGCTTTCCCACAAAGAAAATTCTGACATATATTGTTTCAGTTGTGAATTCTATGAAATATATAAGGAAGAAATAATACAAAATGAAACAAACTTTCTTCAAGACAATTAAGAGGATAAATCTGTTCCTAATCTATTTTATGAAGTCAGCATTGCCAGAAAAGATATTGAAAGGAAAAGAAAACATCAAACCAAACTCTATACCAATAACACTCATGATGAAAAAAGCAAATATCTTCAACCAGATACCAAACTGAATTCAGCAATACATACAAAGTATAATAATACATAATGATAAATCACATTTCATTTCAGTAAGGCTGGTTTAACATTTGCAAATCAATCGATACAATGTATCATATAAACAGAGTAAAAAAGTTTTAAAAATTATCTCAATAAAGGCTGAAAGTACACTTGATAATATTCAACAGTCATACATGACAAAATCCTCAGTGAACAATGAATAAACAAACACACTCATCCTTATGAAAATCACAAGCAAAAGACTTGGCGTTTACATCACCATAAATGGTGAAAGACTGGTATTTCTTCTATGCTTAAGAACATTCTACAATATATAAAATGTGACATATATAGGAATAAATTTGGATAAGCATACGGAAGACATACATCTTGGAAAATAGAATTACTGCTGATAAAAAATTTAAAAGACCCATATTTATAGATGGGAAAACTATTATTAAGATGTCTACCATCTCAATAAGTTATCTATGTATTCAAGAAAACTTCAACCAATATACCAGCAGGCTCTTAGTTAAGATTAACAAGGGGATTCTAAAATTATACAAAAATGCAAAGAGTCTAATATAGTCAAAATAGCACTGAAATAGAGAAAAATAAGAGGACTTATACTACCTAATGTTAAGTCTTATTTTAAAGCTTATAGTAATGAAGAGAGCAAGCTATTAGCATAATAGTAAACATGTTAAATACTTGGTATTTTATTCCGTAAACAAAATACAGAGTCCTTAAATTGACCCATAACCTATATGGTCAATTTGCCACAAATATGCAAAAACAATTCATTTACAAAAGAATGTCTTTTTACTAAGGAATGCTGAAAACAATTGGATACATAAACACTGAGTAGGCACCTTGACCCTTAAATAATATCACGTGCAAAAATTAGCTCAAAATGTATCACAAATCTAAATACAAGGACTAAATCTCTAAGAAGTATTAAAAATAATAGTGAAAATGTTGCTAATAATGGTTTTTGCAAAATTTCTTAAATACAGCACAAAATGTATGAACTATAATAGAAAAAAGCACTAAATTAGATTAATTAAATTAAAAATATTTTCAAAGCATTTATTTGACAGTGGACTGATATTTATGATATATAAAAATTATTACAACTGATGTCAACAGAAGTCAAACGATGCAAATTTTAAAATAGAAAAACTATTTCAGCAGACATTTTACCAAACGATATATACAAACGGCAAATAAGCATGTGAAACGAATTTTGAACATCTTTAATCATTAGGAGAATACAGATTAAAATTATAATGAAAGACTAGTACATACTCCCAAGAATGGCTAAAATTTATATATACACACACAAACACACATATATATGCACACACATATTTGACATATATATACACAAATACATATACAAATATAAATTATAGGTTAAGATGTAGAGAAACTGGACCTCTTTTACATTGCTGGTTGAAAAGTAAGATTGTGTGCTTTGGAAAGCACTTTTTTTCACTTTCGTAAAAAGTTAAAGATATGTTCACCATATAGCTGTTTATTCAATTTCTACACATTTACCAATGGAAAATGAATACACATGCCAACACAAAGACTTTGGCACAAATGTTCACGGTAGTTTTAATTTTAATAGTCCCAAACTGCAAAGAATACTCATGCTCTATAGTATATTGACAAAAAAAGGAACACTAAGCAATAAAACATGGAATCCCATATTGTTACATGAAATATCAGTGACTCTCTAAATAACTATCATGTGTGAAAAAGTACGTCTAAAACTACTACATATTTTTTGTTGTTTTCATATAAAATTCCGGGAAATGCAACCTAATCTAAACAGACTAATGGTTGCTTGAGAATGAAGAGAGTAAGGGAGAAAGGTTGAATTTCAAAGAAACATGAGAAAGCTTCTCAGAAGGACATATATATGTTTAATAGCTTATGTTTTGAACGATTCACAAGTGTTCACACATTTTGAAATACAAGCAGTTTATATATATCCGTTATATCTCAATCAAATTGAAATGTAGAAATAAAGGCATTTTCAGTCATTGTGTGAGTATAAATTGCTACATTCTTTTGTAAAGCTATCTAGGAACCATAACAAAGGTTTTAAATAGCTTTTTATTTATTTTTATTTTTATTTTTTTTTTTGAGATGGAGTCTTGCT
>NW_012121043.1:9119888-9121646 GCF_000951035.1 Colobus angolensis palliatus | reverse complement strand
GTAAAAATCTATCAAAATGTATATAGGGTTTGTAATGAAAAATGTCATAACTCTGACAAAATTAATCAAAGATTTAAATAAATAAGTTATTCTGTGTTCATGGATTTAAATATTTAATATTTTTGTAATTCTTCCCAATTTGAATCCAGTGAAATCTAAATTCCAGCAAATCATTATATAGATATTGTTAAACTCTTCTAAAAATGCATATAAATATATATATATAAAACAAAGGAGCTAGAATAACCAAGAGTGTATTAAAGAAAAACAAAATTGAGGATGTCACACTTTCAGATTTCAAGACTTATTGTTCTGAAGTACAGTAATGTGGGCAGCATAGTATTGGTGACAGATTAGACACACAAATTAATGCAACATGTCAGAGAGCACAGAAATAGACTAAGATAGACATAATTTCTGACAAAGACACAAAGGCAATTCAGTGGAGCAAAGGGTAGTTTTTAACAAACGGTGGTGGAAAAATAAGCAAAACAGAGACAGCCTGCCCAGACATAGACCTTACTTTGACAAAACGTAACTCAAAATGCATCATAGAAGAAATTGTAGGATGCAAAATTTTAAGCTTCTGGAAAACAGCAGAGGAGAAAACCGTGTTGACCCTGGATTTGCTCCTGAGTGCAGTGAAATAACAAAAGCACAATGTGTGCAAAGATGGACTTTTTAAAAATTGAAATCTTCTGCTCTGGGAAAATATGATATGAAAGACAAGTTAAAACTGGAAGGTAATATTGCAAAACACATCTGATAAAGGACTTATATCCAAAATAGTCACAGGTTCTAAAGATTAAGAAAGAAATCCAAAATATAACTGGAACTTAAAAAAAATCAACAGTAAGAAAACTAATTGAAAAGTGGGCCAAAATCTCAACAGACGTCTCTCAGAAGATATTCAGATGGTATGTTAGCATATGAAATAAATGTACCCAATGTCATTTCTCGTTAGGAAATTGCAAATTAGAACATCAAAGTGATACCATTATACACACATTAAAATACCTAAAATCCCAACAACATAATCCCAACAACATAAAATCCCAAACATGGATTGCTGGTGAAGGTGCAAAGAACAGAAACCTGCCATTCCTTGCTGGTGGGAATGCAAATGACACAAGTTCTTTGGAAGACAGTTTGGCAGTTTCTCATAAAAGCTAAACATAGTCTTAGCATATAATCAAGTAATCTTGCTTTAAGATATTTACCTAATTTACTTGAAAAGTTATGCCTGCACAAATAACTGTGAGAAAATGTTTATAGTACATTTATACATAATTGCCCCAAAATTGGCAGCCATCAACATGTCATTCAATTCAGGTGTGGTGTTGTGCACCTGCAGGTTGTAGTTCCAGCCACTTGGGAGGCTGAGGTGGGAGAACTGCTGGAGCTCAGGAATTGAAGGCTGCAGTAGGCTATTATTGCACCATTGCAGGTCAGCCTGGGCAACATGATGAGATCCCATCTCTGAAAAAATAAAAATGCTTACATAAAAATGTCATTCAATTAGGTGAATGAATAAGCACACTGTGTACCTCTATACAGTGAAATGCTATTCAGTGATAAATAAAAGACTGTTCCATCAAGACACATAGAAACACAAATCAATCTTTCTTTTTTGTTGCTGTTTGTTTGTTTGAGATGGAGTTTTCCTCTTGTTGCCCAGGCTGGAGTGCAATGGTGCAATCTTGGCTCACCACAACTCCAACTCCTGGGTTCAAGCTATTCTCCTGCCTCAGCCTCCCA
>NW_012121043.1:9117009-9118298 GCF_000951035.1 Colobus angolensis palliatus | reverse complement strand
AGTAAATTGTTTGATGATGTGTATGTTTATCCTGTCATCTAGAACCACTCTTTCAAGATTTTGCTCATATGAGACAATTTATAAGTAGGGCTTTTTCCATTTTTTTCTGTAAGTTCTGTCTTTTCTACCAGATTCCATTCTCCACTTGATGAATGAGGAATCCTTGAAAAAAAGTATAGCAGTAGGTGATGTATCAGAGTCAGTGTGGGGACATTTGTTTCCTTGCCTGTTATGCCAGAACGTCTAAGAGGACCATATCTATGCCACTGTACTGAAGTTTTATGAGTCTGTATAACAGTGGTACAAAGTTGGGATTGATTGAACACATTTCAAAGTGGGAAAATCAAAACTTTATGTTAGAAAATAGTACAATAGAGCCATCGTTCCTAGGTAACCCAAAGCAAGATGCGTTCTACATGGATCTGTAAGTAATTTTGCAGCATAAGGAGGACAAATAATGAAGAAAAAGACACAGACATATGTACATGCCAATGTATATTTTTTTTACGTATGCTATACTTCAGAGGTTAGGAGGCAATTTCCTTGTGTGAATGTATTGATTATTTTACCTTTTGAATAGCCCAAGCCTTTCAGCTGTCATTAGTGAGTTGAGTTTTTGTGGGATGACAGTGTAGTATGTTTGAGAACTTATATGCAATCCTATGAAACCTAAAATTAGGCACTTAGATTTGAATTCTATCTCGTCTATTTACTATCAGCATAACCAGAGGAAATTTTCTGAAATTAACCATTTTCTCATATTTAAAGCTGAAATAAAAATAACTTATTCATCATGTCATTGCATTGATTTTCTGAATACAAAGAACTTAATGCATTGTTGAGCATAATAAACATATAAGAAATGGTAAGTACTCAATATTATTTTCTACTAGTAGACTCCCTCTTCAACAAAATAGTCAAGTGAGTCATTTCTATTGAGAATCTGTATTTACAACGATAGGGACATTCTTAGGTAGTACTGAGGTTTTGGAATACTTGATCTAAAGTATTATTTTACCATAACAAAGCCATATCATTGCCAGACAATAGGGATGCATAATGTTTGTGTCTACATTCTGAAGCCAGAGAAGTAAAGTTTCTGTCACATTCTTACATCAGAATAAAGTGATAGTAATTGAAGTTTACTGCAATGGACATATTAACTTATTATTTATGACTAGAAAAAGTTGTAAGCACATAATTGACAAACAATTTATGTGGTCGTTATTTTAAAAGTGAAATACTGGCTGGGCGCAGTGGCTCACACTTGTAATCTCAGCTCTTTGAAA
>NW_012121043.1:9101381-9115089 GCF_000951035.1 Colobus angolensis palliatus | reverse complement strand
CTGATACAACTTAAATTCTTATCTTTTCTGTTTTTTTCCCATGTTAATTATTGCTTCTATAATTTTTATTTATTTCAAACATCCTAATTATTTTTTAAGTGTTATTCATCTCATTAAATATAAATTAATAAAATTTAACAAGCCATTATAAATAGATTATATTGTATTTAAAACTTTAAGTCCTAGCATAGTAGCTTTTCCTCATAATAATCTACTTCTATGTCCTATTAGCTCTGTGAATTTTGCATCTGTAAAGATCCATAAGTACTATTTAAATTATAAGAGCCTGTTCAAATATTAATAGGATCCCAGAGAGTAATGAGTTATAAACTACATAATATATAATATGGTATAAAAACAGCAACTTTTTTTCCCTCAATCCTCAGTTTGATGTAAGATATTTTTGAAGAAGAATTATATTTCAGGTTAGAAGTAGCCTCCACTAAGAAACTTATTAATGTCACTTTGATAGCTCTGTTCTATGCTTTAATATTTCTATGAGATAACATATAATTAAGTTTTCTTAACTGTCTTTTAAAGATACAGAGAGCTCAAAAACTTAATGCATTAATGGAAATAATTTAAGAATTATGGAGGAATAAACTAGAAAAAACTTAAATGTGAATGATATTAAGTTACTTAATTTACAATACTCCACAAAGTTTACAATGTTGATATTGTCAATTTATTAGGTAACTATATTTAGTCTGCACTAAATATAGATGAAATGAATAATTCAGTAGCATAAAAACATTTATTACCACCAGAAGAAGAAGGACTTTTTGACTCTCTACTGCTGCCCAGGCCTACATACAACAACTCCTTCTTAGCTCTCCTTACCTTTGGGAGATGGAGTTTGTAGTCTGATTGGTCAGAGTTAAGGTCGTCTCATAGCTCTACATTAAATGGTACTTTGATTTCCATTCAGAGATTCTCCCTTATGTGTAGATTTCCTTTGAAAACCCTCTAGGAAAGTGATATAAATGATAAGCTAAATTTAGCTATCCTTAGACCCCTGAACTTCATTCCATTATAATAGCACAAAAAGAAACCCAGGTCTCTTTGAATTTGTTATACCCCATAATTATGGTGTTCAGGGGGATAGTTATAAAGATGGAGGACAGTTTACCCACCATCAAGAAGTTCATAGTCTAACATAGGAGACACTCATATAAATAATGAAATCTTCCTCCATAGGGACAAAAATATACGGAAGCATATTTGATTCTGCTTTGGTGTACAAAGCAGGAAAATTTTTCATGGAATGTGATATTTGACTTTGACCCTGGAGGGCAAATTAACTTATTTCCAGATGTGGAATAAGAAAGCACAAAATAGGGTATTAGGAGCAAGTTTGAGTAAATATTTGAATGTCCATGACTGAAATAATCAGAGATAGTTAACATAAGGGTTGGGACAAGAAGTAAAGATGAAATTTTTAAAAAATGCTTTATATAGGTAAGAAACAAGACTGGGATAACCGTAATGTCTTTGAATTGAGAGGGAAGAGTGAGGTGAAGAAACTCAAGTGTCTCTGTGGATAGAGATCATGTTGGGCCTCAAATGGGAAACATATTTGGAAGGTGAGTTATGAGAAACTTTTAGAGATTGGTTTGAGGAATCAATATAAATGTAAGTAGAGAAGTATAGGGGACAATCGACATGAATATATGTTGCTCAGAGTAGAAGGTAGGTTTTAAGATATGACTTTGAAAGTCATCATGGTGTAGAAAATACCATGTAAGTTGAGAAAAATATGTACAGACAATAAGCCTTCAACAATCTATCTAGTGAATTGTGGTTTAAAATTTTCCTTCATTTCTGCAAAAGATATGAATGTTGAATTGAAAGATGGATAATGAAGAGTGGGAAGGTTGTTGATAAAGCCTTCAGAGACATGCTAAATGCTTCTTTCTGAGATTCAAGTGACCAGAGTCAGGCAGATACACAGGGAGGGACACGAAATAGAAGCTTTAATGAAAATATCTGGTGAAAACAAATGAGACCAAAGGGCAGTCCGGAGCTGAACAGGGTGATCAATTAGTATTTCTGAGTCTACTGGTAGTAAACGTGATAATCTCACTGGAATGAAAAGATCTTCCCTCATGTAAATGTCTCAGGAGCTCCAACACTGTGTGAAAGTCTAGCTCTTAATGGGTACAGAGCACTCAGCAGAGCACACCAGCAAAATCACTTGCTGCAAACACAGACATTTCTTTGACCATAGTATCTATGCATGGTAGAAATGCAGAAATATTTCCTCTTTGCATTGGCCATGTTACAGCTGTGTTAGGAGGACAGTTTATTTTCAATAACCAGTAAATCACCATGCTTGTGTTGTTTCTAAACTTCTGGAAAGGATTATCTAAGTACAGTGATAGAGCAGCACATCAGTTCTGGTAAATGCCTGGTAGAACAGAGGAGACACCCTAAAAAAAAAAAAAAAAAAAACTGAATTTCCTGCTGTGAGAGGTGGCAGTTTTATCATTGTTCTTTGCAGTATTACTGTACATGGGAGAGCGTTTTATTTCCTTTCCTTTAATTTCAGGTTACTCTCATATCATGTAATGTTAACTGTAGCTACTGTATTAGTCCATTCTCCCATTGCTGTAAAGACATACCTGAGACTGGTAATTTATTAAAAAAAAGAGAGAGAGAGAGATGTAATTGGCTCACAGTTCTGCAGGCTGTATAGGCTTCTGCTTCTGTGGAGGCCTTGGGAAACTTACAGTCACTGCAGAAGGTAAAGGGGAAGCAGGTATGGTCTTAACTTGGCCAGAGCAGGAGAGAGAGAGAGCGAAGGGTGAGGTGCCATATGTGTTCAACCAACCAGATCTTGTGAGAACTCTATCACAAGAGCAGCAAGGAGGAAGTCTTCCCCATGTTCAAACACCTCCCACTAGGCCCCTCTTCCAGCACTGGGAATCACAATTTGACCTGAGATTTGGGTGGGGACACAGAGCTCAATCACATCATTCTGCCACTGGCCCCTCACAAATCTCATGTCCTTTTCACAATTTAAACACAATTATGCCTTCCCAATTGTATTAGTCTGTTTTCATGCTGCTGATAAACACATACCTGAGACTTGGAAGAAAAAAGAGGTTTAATGGACTTACTGTTCCACATGGCAGGAAAGGCCTCACAATCACAGCAGAAAGCAATAAGGAGCAAGTCACATCTTACATGGATGGGAGCAGGCAGAGAGAATGCTTTCTATACCTATCAGATCTCATGAGACTTATTCACTATCATGAGACCAGCATGGGAAAGACCTGCCTCCATGATTCAACTACCTCCCACCTGTCCCACCCACAACACATGGGAATTCAAGATGAGATCTGGGTGGCGACACAGCCAAACCATATCACCAACAGTCCCCAAAGTCTTAATGTATTCCAGCACTAACTCAAAAGTCCAAGTCCAAAGTCTAATCTGAGACAAGGCAAGTAACTCTGCCTATGAGCCTATAAAATCAAAAGCAAGTTACTTACTTCCAAGATACTATAGGGGTATAGGCATTTAGTAAATACTCCTTTTCCAAAAGCAAGAAATAAGCCAACAGAAAGGGGCTACCAGCCTTATGCAAACCTGAAACCCAACAGGGAAGTTATTAAATCTTAAAACTCCAAGATAACCTTCTTTGACTCCACGTCTCAAATTGAGACCACACTGACCCAAGGGGTGGCTTGCAAGGCTTTGAGAAGCTCCGCCCCTGTGACTCTGCAGCATACAACTCCTGTGCTGCTTTCATGAGCTGGTCTTGAGTGCTGTGGCTTTTCTAGGTACATGGTGCAAGCTGTCTGCGGATCAGCAATCGTGGGGTCTGGAGGACAGTGGCCCTCTTCTCACAGCTCCACTAGTCAGTGCCCCAGTGAAAACTCTGTGTGGGGGCTCCAATTCCAAATTTTCCCTTCACACTACCCTAGTAGAGGTTCTCCATGAGGGCTCTGTCCCTGCAGCAGCCTTCTGCCTGGACATTCAGGCATTTCCATACATCCTTTGAAATTTAAGTAGAGGCTCCTAAGCCTCAACTCTTGTCCTCTGCACAGCTGCAGGCTTAACACCATGTGGAAGCCTTGGCACCCTCCAGCTTGAACCCTCTGGAGCAGTGGCCCAAGCTTTATTGTGGCTCCTATTAGCCACAGCGGGAGCTGGACCAGCTATGATGCAGAGCACCTAATCTTGAAGTTGTACAGAGGAGAATGGCCCTGGGCCTGAACCAAGATACCATTTTTCCCTCCTAGGCCTCCAGTCCTGTGATGGGAGGGGCTGTCATGAAGGGTCTCTGATATGCCTTGGAGACATTTTCCCCATTTTCTTGGCTATTAACATTTGGCTCCTCTCTACTTATGCAAACTTATACAGCTGCTTGAATTCCTTCCCAGAAAATGCGTTTTTATTTCCTACCACATGGCCAGGCAGCAAATTTCTCAAATGTTTATGCTGTCCTTTTAAACATAATTTCCATCTTCAGATCATTTTTTGTTTATACAAATGAGTACGGATATTTAGAAGCAGCAAGACTACATCTTGAATGCTTTGTGCTTAGAAATTTTTTCTGCCAGATACCTTAAATCATCTCTTTCAGGTTCAAATTCAATAGATCCCTAGAGCAGGGACACAATCCTACCAATCTCTTTGCAAGAAGTGCAAAGCACAGTAAGAGTGACTTTTATTCCAGTTCCCAATAAGTTCCTCATCTGTATCTGAGATCCCCTCAGCCTGGACTTCACTGTCCATATCATCATCAGAATTTTGGTCACAACCATTCAACAAGTCTCTAGGAAAGTTCCAAACTTTCCCTTATCTTCCTGTCTTCTGAACCCTCCAAACTGTTCCAATCACTGCCTATTACCTAGTTCCAAAGCTGCTTTTACATTTTCAGATATCTTTATAGCAATGCCTCACTTCTCGGGTACCAATTTTTTATTAGTCTGTTTTCACACTGCTCTAAAGGCTTACCTGAGACTGGGTAGTTTATAAAGAAAAGAGATTTAACTGGCTTACAGTTTTGCAGGATGTACAGGCTTCTGCTTCTGAAGAGAACTCAGGAAACTTACTGTCATGACAGAAAGCAAAACAGAAGCAGGTACAGCCTTCACATGGCCAGAGCAATAGAGAAAGAAAGCAAAGGGTGAGGTGTTACACACCATCAAATAAATATCTCATGGGAACTCTATCACTAGAATGGCAAGGGAAAGTCTGTCCCATAATTCAATCACCTCCCACCAGGCCACTCCTCCAACACTGGATATTACAATTCAGCACAAGATTTGAATGGGGACAGAGAGACAAACCATATCAGCTATCAAGCTAGAGAATTTTTCTTTATCATGAAGTTAAGAGTTCATCTGGAAGTTTTATTTTATTTATTTATTTATTTTTATTTTGAGATGGAGTCTTGCTCTGTCACCCTGGCTGGAGTGCAGTGGCACAATCTCAGCTCACTGCAACCTCTGCTTCTTGGGTTTCAGCAATTCTCCTGCCCTGCCTCAGCCTCCTGAGTAGCTGGGATTATAGGCATGCATCACCATGCCCAGGTAGTTTTTGTATTCTTAGTAGAAACAGGGTTTCACTATGATAGTCAGGCTGGTCTCAAACTCTTGACCTCATGATCTGTCCACCTAGGCCTCCCAAAGTGCTGGGATTACAGGTGTGAGCCACTGCTCCCAGCCTAGTTATCCTTCTAATGTCAAATATAGACAGTTCTACAAAGGAAGCAAAGAGATTTGCCTGACTTTAAATAACAGTGGTTTAGGAATACATATCACATTTGATAATTGTTCAACAACTTCTTAATTTGAGGAAATAAACTAGAAATTATTAATAGTACTTACAGAACAATTTCTAACAGTTATCATGCTGAAGGTGTTTTAAGGCCATTTTATTTGTCGTTTTTCTTCAGGCACTAAGTGACATTTTTCTGCCTGGCCCTCAAAGCAACATAAAACCTATTGGCACAGGTAGTCTTGTTCATTGCTAGCTCAAAAATGAAAGGTGATAATGTTATAGAGAATACCCAGGATGTACTTTTCAAATAGCAAGTCAAATACTTTTACTCTTTATAATAATTAACAAAATAAAAATATCTTTGAAGGAATTAGGTTATGAATGAGTGATAATTAAGTTTACCTGTACATAGACATCAATAAGCTTATCCTCTGGACACTGAAAGAAAATGTCTTTCCCAGGTTTCTCGTAGATTAAATTTTCATAGCAATAATTTAAATAAAAATACTTTACTGAATACAATTTCTGGAGAGAAAATGAAATATCCACATTAGGATGGTTGTTACAAGCTATAGCCATTGAACAATTGCTAAATTGTATCAGGCCATCTTCAGCAAAATACACTGGGGTTTTCCTTAAAATGTATGTTTCTGGTCTCTAACCCCTCCCAATGATTGACTCCTATGAGTAAAAGAGTGAATATGTACCTTTTAATGAGCTGAGATTTGTATGTGATTTTTATGGAGATGAAGACTTGAGAATCTCTGATATAAAAGTAGACTCCTCTTATTTTTGGTTTGTTTTTCCTCCCGAATCTTCTATAACGCAATAATTAGTAAGTATAAATCTAGGAAGGCCATATTCTCTGTAAAATGAGACTATGCTAACCAATTATGACATACAATTATTAGACAAAGGTCAACATTAGAACATACAAAAGGGGAGCCTTGTGAAGCAGTTTATGTGAAGGGCTAGCTGAGCTGACTTTGTATAAACTATGAAAAAGAACAAGGCACAATGCAAACTAATCTGATTGTAGTTTGAAGGTGGATTGGGGTGTTGACAGTAGGAAAAGAAGAAGAAAGAGAAAAGTGTTGGACAGAGTGTGCCCTAAAACTTCTCAAGGAAAATAGAAAAAAAGAAAATACACTTTTATCAAAGTTCACGAGTATGAACAAGAAATGTTGGAATAAACATACTGCAAGTAAAAAAATTAACAACAGAAGATCCAGAAAGAGGAAAAGAATTACTGAGAAAGCTTCTTATATACAAGAATTAAGGGGGAACACAGCTCATGCATCATCAAATTGTTATTCATTTAGGAAGGAAGTAGAGAGACCTGGAAAATAATTCACTCTAATGTTGGGTGTGGAATGTTGTAAAAGTTATATCACTATAAGAAATATCATAGCAAATTAGGCCATTGAAAATGTGGCCTAAATGTCAAAAATATAATAAATGATATAATGATGTTTTGCTTCAGCAACTAACAAAATGCACGTTACACAGAATAGTCATTTTATACAGGTGAAAACTATACTGAGGGCTTGCTACCCAGTCAGATGAGTTATTGAGATATGACTGGTTTGCAATAAATTACTTTGATAGGGAAATGCCTTGGCATTTAGGGGGCAAGCAATTAATCCTATACAAGTAGGAAGGCTATATTTTAAAGAACAGTGAGTAGGGAAATGACACAGTTCCCAGAGCTACATTCTAGAACTTGAATGCATTTCTACCGAGCTCCTGCTTTAACCCATCCACAAATATTTGAAAATATTTTTCATTTTCCAATACAATTCAGATTATAACACTATCAAAGCTGGACTACTAGACATACAAACTGCTCAGCGGCAGTCCTTGCAGAAGAAATAGAAATTCACAGATGTAGACATTAATTATCTTTTTGTGTGCTTTTGGTCATTATGCAATTTGTAGTGTGTGTGATATACAATAATATATATAATATAATATAATACAGTCACAGTTCAAATCATTGTACCTGTGAGCAGCAACCAGACTGCTTTACAAAATGGACAGGACATACATGAAATTAATGGTTGACTTCATTTTAAAAGATTAGTAATGTAGAGAAATTTTCAAACCTGATGTCTGCTCTGCCTTACTGTCCATGAAGATGTTTGAAATTGGTGAGTGTATGCAACTGACAATAAGAATCCATTTGATATAATAAAAGACTTGAAGTTGTTACATTATAAGCATATATTATATGCATAATCAAAAGATCATTCTATTTAATATATAATTCCTAAAGATTATGAGAAAGAACAATTCTGAAAAATTTACTTGGTGAACACCAGTTTAAAACAATTGCACTCTTTTGAAAAAGCCAATTGAGAACTATAATGAAGATTTTACTTAATCTTCCAATGATCATAGTATCCTGGTCTTCGTAGGAGCAGGAAATAATTCTGATATATAGCTTACTTATAATCAAATCAAAATATAAAACAATATGCATGGTTAGACACAAAATGTCGGGATTTGTTCTTAAGGCCATTCAACAATTACTGTTACGTTTTAATTATCTCAATCTGCCCCCAGGTATTGCAAATGTATCTTAAACTCATTCCCTAAAGTAAAAAACTAATTCAGTTCATTATTATGTATATAATATATACATTAATTATGTAAATATTTAAATAAGGAATATTTTATGTTTGAAAGAAAAAGAAGCCAGGATACTAATTATGTACTTACATTAAAATTTAGATTTTAAAATTCAGGCACTTAGTACTTCATTTAACTCACTTCATTAGACTAGGAATATAATTGTTAAAGAAGGAATGTTTTATTTATTTTTTGTAATTTTTGTAGTACTTCACCATAGCTATTATGAGGATATTGTGAAAAATGTCTATAAGACACACACTGAGTGATATTTACATTTATTATATAATTAAATAATGCTTTTCAGTAAACCTTGTATTATAAAATATTTTTGGTTATGTTTTATAAAAATCTAAGAAATGCTTTTCTTGACTATATTTGAAGGGGAATTAAGTTCATGTTCATTTTTGATTACAGAACAATAATCCTTTAAAAAAACACATGAGCACACAGAAAACACACAACTAAAAGTAAGATCTTGAAATGTACTTTCTATTTGATTTAAGCCCATCAGGAGAAAGTAAAATACTTTTTCTTTTATTCCGCAAGGCATATAATCCCAAGCCTTGATGGTAAAATCAGATACTTTGTGTTTCTCTGGAAAACAGTGAGTAAAATAAAATCAATCTATCAATTCAACATTATTTTAGAAATACAGGAATATATAAACAATATAATCAGCAAATATAGAACTTCTAAAGTGAGTATAAAATGTATATTTGAAAGTGTAAAAAAGGAAAGGTGAAATGCGATAAATAAGTTAATTTTGTCAGAAACTTTGAAAACTTGATTTTATAATAGTAATAGATTATAAATTCAATAGTAAAATTACTTTCTATCTATCTATCTATCTATCTATCTATCTATCTATCTATCTATCTATCTATCTATCTAACTGTATTACTGTGAATGGGATATAGTATGCAAATATATTTGACCTTTAAAAAGATATTTTGATGTTTTATCTATGCAAAACAAAACAAAAATATTGCCATAGATGTAAATGATTATCTTAGCATTGTTTTTTTTTTTTCATTTATATAATTAACTTTTTAACTTATGTCCTGTGTTAACTCTAGCAGAAAATGCTTTGGCAAAAGCTTTGGCAAGATGTATTTGATGGTGTAGTTTGCAGGACAGTAATTTATGTGAAATACAAATGAGAAAAGTGGCTTTATTTCAGGTGAAATAATGAGTAAAAGTTGCTACTGCAGAAGTCATATAGACTACACACACACACACACACACACACATATATATATGCCATCAAGAGATGCTCTACTGGCTTAGAATAAATTTCTATCTATTTAACCAGCCATAGAAGACATTTCATATGTGACCCCTGCCAAGATCAGATGAGCTAATTTATTACTATATTTATGGAAACATGCATGTCCGTAAATATACAGATTCCTATATTTACAGTCCCAAGCGCATATTCTCACAATTGCTAATCTTTATACATATCCTTCCCATCTCTGCATTGTTCATCAAATGTCTCTTTTAAGCTTTAAGACTCTTCTTTAAAGTCATTTTTAAAAAATGTTGCCTTTGATTACAGTTTAACAGCCCTTTTTTAAAAATAATTTCCTATTCATATCTCTGTTGAGGTGTTATTACATCATTTTGTGATTAATTTAATTTGATCCCACCTTTCAACAAAACAGGAATAGTGTTACATATATCTCACTTTGTATCTTAGGGAAAGGAACGGAAGCGATATGTACTCCAAAATATGTGAACAATAAAAATATATATTTATGAAGCACCACCTTTCCTCCTTGCAATGTTTATAAGGCTGTTGATTATCACTGTAATTTTATAGATGGAGAAAATATTTATTCAGGGTCACATCAATAACTGGAACTCCTGGGATTTGGACTTAATTTTTTGATAATTTACTAGTTCTTTTTATTTTATATCACACTGATAAATTAATCTAACTGGGGAGTTCCAAGATGGCTGAATAGAATAAATTAATCTAACTGAATAATATTTTGCAACTTATTTTTCTTTTTATTTTATTCATTATGCTAGTGCTTCATATGAAAATAGGCTTTTGAAGGCAGTAGTAGGGAGGTAACTCTTCCATATTTTTCTAAACTATATACTGTTTGTAAAATTACGGTACATCATAGTTAAGGCAAAACCACAGTCATGGTTAGAGGCAGTAAATCAAGGCTGATCCACTTATCTGTCTTTGATTTCTGATGGATGAGCTCTTTTTCCATGGATGTTTGAGCTAAGTTGTTTCATTCATCCACAGATGATTTATTTTGGGTGATCTACTTGTCCAATGAAGATTTATTACAGAGGATCCACTATCCACTGTGATTAAATATGTGCAATTGGCTTGTCCAGAAGTAAACAAGAAAAACGGAGACACACATGTACGTTATATCCCATCCTAAGTCACTGAACCTAAGTACAAAGTAGAAAAATAAATCATAGCTCAAGAAATTACAGATGGCCCCTTTGTGATTATATATTTTTAACTTATTGTATTACTCTGTGTCAATATAGGATTATACCATTAGAAATATATTTTTGTGAATGTAGGTGGACTAAGTTATTACTTTGAACAAAATCTTGAACAGATGCTATTCTAATTTATATAGTTGTGAAATTTTTAAAATAATTTTATAATTTCTGATTAGGAATCATCTGAGTCAAGTCTGTTCAGTATGTGAACTAATGAACAGTTTCGTAAACATATATTAAAGCTTAGAGAACTATTACATTTTTATTGTGTCTATTTTTCTAAATAAATCAAACAATTTAAAATGTTAAGATATATTTTATTTTTCCAAAAACAGCTCACCTGTATTCACATATTTTTCTCCAATATACATAATTATCATAATTATTCATTTACTCCTGTAGACATTTATCCAATTATTAAAAGGGTCATAATCTCCTCTAAATGTTGAAGCTCATTTAAAATCTCTTTTTGTCTCTATTGTAAGATAATCCGATTCTGAATTTTGCCTCAAAAACTAGACCCTTAAAGCTGAGGCAGAATCACTGATAACCATCAAGGTTGACGCAAAAGTTTGTCATTCATTCACTCATTAGAAACGGTCAATAATTGGACTTAGCTACCTTTTCAAAAATAATTTCGTATGGGACGGAATCAAAATATTCTTTAAAAATCTGTACAGATTGTCATTATTCTTTCCCTTTGTCTGTCTGATCTCTTTATCACATGAGGATATTAACTGAGGTTAGTACAATTTCTCTTCAGAGAAATAAAAACCTCCAGTTTTTTATATTTGCCTAGATGGCTGCAATTTTATTCATGTCTTATTCTAATTTACTTGCAGTGCTCCATGTTATGGTAATCTATCTGTATTTTTTTTTTTTTTTGACACGGAGTTTTACTCTTTGTCACCCAGGTTGAAATGCAACCGCACGATCTCGGCTCACAGCAACCTCCGCCTCCTGTGTCCAAGAGATTCTGCTGCCTCAGCCTCCCGAGTGGCTGGGATTACAGGCGCCGCCACCACGCCTGCATAATTTTGTATTTTTAGTAGAGACAGGCTTTACTCATGTTGGTCAGGCTGGTCTCTAACTCGCGACTTCAGGTGATCTGCCCGCCTCAGCTTCTGAAAGTCTTGGGATTACAGGAGTGAGCCACCACGCCCGGCCTGCTATCTGTAATATTTATGTCTGTGTATATATTGATGTATATATCTTATTGGAATCTCTATCCACGTATGTAGCTATCCTTTTTTATTTTATTTTATTTTATTTTATTTTATTTATTTTCTTTTGAGATGGAGTCTCACTCTATTGCCCAGGCTGGAATGCAGTTCACTCGGCTCATTGCAACCTCTGCCTCCTGGGTTCAAGCAATTCTCCTCCCTCAGTCTCCCAAGTACCACGGATTACAGGCACCCGCTGCTGCACCCGCCTAATTTTTGTATTTTTGGAAGAGATGGAGTTTCGCCATGTCGACCAGGCTTGTCTCCAACTCCTGACCTCAAGTGATCTGCCCACCTCAGCCTCCCAAAGTGCTGGGATTACAGGCGTGAGCCACAACGCCCGGCTCATTTTTTATTTCAATCAGAAATGCATCAAAGTTCCCATGGCCCCACATCCTGACTAACATTTGGAGTTTTCAGTTTTCTGGATTTCAGTCATTTTAATGGGAATGTAGTAGTTGTTTTAATTTTCAATTCTCTACTGGCACATGGTGTTTTCTACCCTTTCATATGTTGATTTGTCATTTGACAGTCTTCATTGGTGAGATACTTGTTCAGATCATTTGCCAGTTTTTCATTGTGTTTAATTTCTTACTGTTGAGTTTTAAGAATTTTTTGTATATTTTAGATAACAGTCTATTATCAGTTATGTGTTTTACACATATTTTCTTTTTGTCTTTGCCTTCTACTTTCAGTCTGAGCAGTGTCCTTGACAGAAAAAAAGTTTTTAAATTGTAATAAAGTTCACTTTATACAATTTTTATTGTGTAAATTATGGTTTTGGGGTTGTATCTAAAATGTCATAACTGAACTCAATATGGTCAAGATTTTCTCTTATGCCATGTTATGAAAATTTTATATTTTGTGTTTCACATTTAAGTCTATGTAAAATGTATAAAGTTTGTGTCTATATTCATTTTTATGTGAATATTCACTTGTTCCAGTATCAATTGGCAAGAAGGACTATACTTTCTCCATTGTCATTGCCTTGGATTCTTTGTCAGATCAGTTGACTATATTTTTGTGTCTATTTTTGAGCTGTGTATACTGCTCCATGGACCTATTTGCCAAATCTTTTGCAAATACCACACTGTGTTGATTATTGTAGTTTTATAATAAGTCAAAGTTGGGTAGCATCAGTTATGCAACTTTGTTCCCCTCCAATATTGAGTGGATTATTCTGAATCCGTTACCTTTCTTTATAAACTTTGAATCAGTTTGTCAGTATCTCCAAAGAAACGTACTGAAATTTAGGGGAACTCCATTTAATCTATAAAGTTTGGAAGAACTGACATCTTCATGATACTGAGTTATTCTATCCACGTGTATGAAAAATATCTCCAATTATTTGCTTCCTACTTTTCTTTCATCAGAGTTTTGAAGTTGCCCTCATATGGATTTTGAAGTTGTTTTTTCATTTATTTAAGGTTTATCCTTTACTTTTTTTGTGTGCTAATGTAAGTGGTGTTGCATGTATTACTTCAAATTTCATTATTTGCATTATATTTTAATGCAAATATAAAAATGCATTTGAGACCGGCGTGATGGCTCATGCCTGTAATCCCAGCACTTTGGGAGGCTGAGGCAGGCGGATCACGAGGTTGGGACACCAAGACCAGCCTGGCTAACAGGGTGAAACC
>NW_012121043.1:9098335-9100136 GCF_000951035.1 Colobus angolensis palliatus | reverse complement strand
TGTAGATATTATCTTTGTCTATGTTTGACTTTTTAAAATGGTGGTTTTATCAAAATGTATTTTTTCACTGGTTTAAATTTATAGTTAAATAGGTTTTGACACAATAGGTTTTGATACAATCATGTAACATAGCACTACAATTAAGGTAAAAAACATATTTCTCCTTTCAACATGTTTCTTCTTAAGTTAATTACTTTCATCTGTATATTCAGTTACTAATTTACTCTCTATCGCTATACTTTTGCCTTTTCTCTAATTTCATATACGGTATGTTGAATTCTAGAACGAAAGACTGACTTCTTTTGTATAATGAAACTGACTTCTTTTGTACAGTAAAAACTCTTTTGCTAAGCGGAGTCGAATTTTGTTACATGAATATGTCTGTTCATCAATAGCCTCACCTATTGATGAATGTTGAAGTTTGATCTGCTTTTTTGTTTGTTTTGAATTGGCTATTATGAATAATGCTACTAATATTTGAGTTCATGTCTTTGTGCCCACATATGCTTTCATTTATCTTGAGTACGCACGTAGGAATGGAATTGCCAAATCATTTACCAAATGTATATTTATTTTTTGTAAGAAGATGTTAACATAACTTCCAAAGAGGTTGTACCATTCTTCAACTCCACCAGCAAAATTTGAGAATTCTATTTCCTCATAAATACTTGAAATTGCCAGTCTTTTCCATTTTGGCAATTGTAATGCATACAATAGTACTATTTCATTTTGGTTTAATTTTAAATTTATTTTATTAAATAATATTATTGAGCTTTCTCTTTTGTTCTAATTCCCATTCCTGTATAGCTTTTGTTAATATCTTTTTCAGTCCTTTATTCTTTTTTTTTTTCTCTGAGTTGTTTGTCTCCTTCCCACTTAATTGTAAAGTATCTTTATTATTCTGGACATACGTCCTTTAACAGATGAATGTTTTATAGAGATTTTCTTGCCCCATTTTATTTCCTTAACCTGTTTTAGTTCTTCTTTCCAGCACTATTACAATCTTCCTCAAGGCAGAAAATGGGAGTAACCTAACTGATCACCTTCTTTCTTTCCCCTTCTCTTAGACACCGTATTCCTGCTCTGCATGCTGTTCACTGCCTTGAAACTTTTGTTTGATTTATTTTGTACGGTTTTCTAGTTATTTATAAAGGCATGTCAATTTCTGTAACAATTAATCATTCATGAGTGTAGAATCCCTTCTCAAATTTCAAAGGTTGATATTTTTAAATAAAAATAATGTTAATTGGGTACACAGGGACATAAACAAGGGAACAGTAGACACTGGGAATTACTAGAGCAGGGAAAAAGGGAGAGAGGTAAGGGCTGATGAACTATCTACTGAACACGATGCTCACTACCTGTGTGATGGGATCATTTATACTCCAAACCTCAGCATCACATAATATACCTGTGAAACAAATCTGCATATGTACCTGCTGAATCCAAAATAAAAATTGAAATTATAAAACAAAAAAAAATACTTACACTTCCTTTAAAATTAGAAATAATGATTCAATAAATGATGTTGTGGCAATTGGCTATCCATTTGATAAAAGTAGTTATCTCCTTGCCTTCTGTAATTAAATCGTTTAATGTTAATCTTAAATGGCCCTGAAAAATAAATAAAAATTTATAAAAATGTTAGAAATAAACATAAAAATATGTTTAAGATACTGAAATATTTAAGAACATTTTGAGCAAATATACAAAAAAAGACATACAAGAAACAATGATGAATTTGGTCATATTGGTTTCTTAAACAGATATATTCATATAACAAAATTCTACTCAATCATAA
>NW_012121043.1:9093145-9097420 GCF_000951035.1 Colobus angolensis palliatus | reverse complement strand
AAAAAAAAAAAAAGAAGAAGAAGTTGGCTAAGCACAGATATAAATGGTAACTTGGGAATTTGATGATATAACGGTACTCCTGGTTTACTTACACTGGAAAACACATACCCATCAAATATCTTGCCATGTGAAATAATATCTTTTTTATTGTTTAAGCTTCATCCCAGATTCCAATTGATCCAAATGTTCATCTATAAGGCAAGGAAAAAATAAATTATAGTTTATCATTATGCAACCTTTTGCTTAGGTAACAAAGATTGAATAGAATACCTAAATAGGTCATTTTGTTGTGTGAAGGGGAAATACAGAGATTTGTATAAACTCACATCATGTGCATCGATAATACAGTGTCTCCTAAGGTATATATGTATATATGTATATGATATGCATTTGCTATGCACACAGGCATATGCATTTGATGGTACAGGGCTTGCTTGGGATGAATATGCACTAAATGGACAACCGTGATCATGTTTAGAAAGGGTGTTGGGGACTGGTATGAAAAGTTGTTCAGTGTTGTCCTTATTTGATCTATAATTTTAAAAATATTTATTGTATAGAACATATTTATGTATAAATTCTATAATTAACATAATTACAGAAAAGAAAGAAAAAATTAAAATATTGGATAAAAATGATGACAACTTACAGAGATTATTACTTTGTAGAAACTGTGCTGGTAGTAGATTGCACATTTATAGAATGTTTTGGGCACAGAATAGGGTAGGAAGAAAATCTTTTTTTTATGTGACAGTGAAGCAAATGTCTCTAATCTCATCTGTAGAGGTTTGGCAATTACCTTGACTGAGTTATCATGAAAAAGAAGGCCTGCCTGACTCTCAGGGATCCATCAACCTCTGCCCATCATTAGTGTCTCCTTTGATATTCTAACATAAAATACCCTAGGCTACATTTATCTTTAATAGTTGAAAAGTTCAGGGTTAACATAAGAGACAAGTTAGTGCTATAATGATTTAGGTACCATTTAATACACTAAAGCAGTAATGTACCAAATGGTACCCTAGAGGCTTAAAAAATTAATATATTTTCTAAAAGTGCCTAAATTAATCCCAGGGTATAGCTAATATACCGTGAGCCATTATTCAATGTTTCTATAAATTCTGGAGGGAGTTAATTTTTGTTATCAATTCAAGTGGAAAAAATATTTATTACACCTGTGTTTGAGTTTAATTTTTTAACACTAATTGTTAACGTTTTATTAGAACTTTATTTGTTGGCACATTTTTCAAACTAACACTTTGTTAATACTATTTAAATTGTGAGGAAGAAATAAATCATTACATTACCAGCCTCGTGCTCCTTATATTATCTTACAAGCTAGATGGAATCCCTACAGTTCAATTAATAAAACATTTTTTTAACTACATTTTTTCTGTAACCCAGGCTGAGTGCAGTACAGTGATCTCAGCTCACTGCAGCCTCTTGCTCCCAGGCTCCAGCAATCTTTCCACTTCAGACTTGTGAGCACCTGGGACCGCAGGGGTGTTCCACCATGCATAGCTTTTTTTTTTTTTTTTTGGTAGAGACAGGGTTTTGCCATGTTGCCAGGCTCGTCTCGAACAACTGGACGCAAGGGATCCACCCACCTTAGGCTCCCAAAGTGTTGAGATTACAGACGTGAGTCACTGCCCCTGGCCAATAAACCTATTTTTAAAATTGTCTAATGGAATATGAATTCTGCCACAACTTCTCTCTGGAAACTGCAAATGGATTGGTGGAAATATGGATGTTCCAAGTGGTTTGATTTGTGTTAGGCAAAAAGACAAAGCCTTGTCAGAATAAAATAAAGAAAATGCATGTACAATACAATTTTAAAATATATCCCTAACATTGAAAGGGGTGAATATAATTACAGAATCCAAATTAATACAATCCTAATATTTAATAATCCTTTTGTGTACTTGGTGGTATACAGATGCTGCCTCGATTATTTTGATTATAGAGTTTTCTGTGCATCACAATTACTCCATATGTAATTTTAAAATACCAAATTATACAGACTATATAATATCAATAGCCTGCAATGTAAATTTATATAATACCTTCAATTTTGATGCTTGGTTTTGGTAAACGAGTTACTGAGGAGGACTCAGCTCTCTTTCCACCAAATATGTTCCATGTCACAAATAATATCACTCTCCAGCCTGCTGGTCTACCCTGAAGATTTTTGACTTGCCAGTTTTCACTAGTGTAAAACAATTCTCTAAATCTCTCTCTCTCTCTTTCGTATCTGTGCATATATATGAATATACATATATTTATATATTTTGTTTGTAATACATTTATCTCTATTTTTTCTTAATATATCTATCCTTCATGCCTCTTGTCTCACCATACGTAGTTAATGGAACCACACCAATTGATTTGCTATTTCTTGACATCCTATGATCTTATATTTCATTGTTGATTCACGTTGTTCACTTTGTTTTCTTATTCATCTATACATACAAAACATGGCTTTGAGGAACTGCTATTTGATAGAAACTGAATGCAGTTCCATGCTTGGGAAAGTAAGCCAGTCATGTGATAGAAGGAATACATACTATCACTTCTGTTCATACTTACACAGTATGATAACCACTAGTCTCATGTATCTAATGAACACTCAAAACATGTCTAGCCAAAATTGAGATGTACTATGATTGTAAAATACACACTGGACTTCTAAGACTTAATACAAAATAAAAAAAAAAATTCTCATCATTTACTTTTTACTATTTTTAATATGTTTACTAGAAAATTTAAAATTTCATATGTGACTCTTCTGAATTCTGTTGGCAGTGCTGGGCTAGACCATCCTATCTTCTCCATCATCCACATGTCCTTTCTCAGATATAATATTCTCCATCATTGACATGTATTTTCTCAGACTAATATAAGATTTACTTTACTGTGTTCCTACCTACATATGAATAATTATTATACCATAACTTTTCATGGCATATTCCAAATTACCATTTGACAAACATTATCACTTGAACATGCTTGGCAAGTAGTAGATACTCAAGAAATGTTTGTCAGATTCATATTATTAATGAATAAAACAGCACATATTTCACTTTCAGATGATAAAGAGATCTTGTAGAAGTCTTACAAATCATTTTGTTTTTCTAGTTAAAAATATATTTTTACTATCTGAATCCTCCTTCTTTCTCTGTGTAATGTCTTCATTCTGTGTTTTCTTCAGACAGTAGTCTCCATTTGCCTTAATTCCTGAAGAACAATTCATGCCGTGTTAATTTCAACTCCATTCATTCTGCCACTATGTAGTTAACAACTACTATGCATCATGCTCTATGCTAAAAGGGAGCAGTGGACAAGAGAGAAAATTTCCTTGCTCTCCTGGACTTAAATTTGAGATATAGTACACATGATGAAACTAGAAAATAAATACCTTCATTAAGAAATGTGTCAAAGACAAAAATATTAGTAAAACAAGGGAGTAGTTTTAGATTACGTGAGTAGGGATGTGAGCCGAGAACTCTGTAATGGAAAGAAACAGCTAATCAATGATGTGGGTTCAGAGATACTGAATCACGAGTAGGCTTGGCATGTGTGAGGGAAACAAATAAAGCTGACTTTTAGTAGGTAACAGTGAGTAGAGCAGGAAATGAGGTCAGATAAGTGGGGAGTCCCAGCTCAAGTACTGCCCTACGCAGAAGGCAAGCAGTTTGGATACATCTTACAAATGCAATGGGAGGTCATTGCAGTGCTTGGCCCATGAAGGTAACATAATCTAACATACATTTTAAATATGTCACTTTTTTGCATAAAGAATGGACTTTAAAGCAGTAAGTGTAGCTTAATAGAATCAAGAGACCATTTAGCAAGCTGTTTTAGTTAATAAAAGGAATAAGCTGGTGTCTTGGAAAAACAAGTTTGAAGTAGAGATGAAATGCAGAGACTGTGGTTTTATATGCCAATTTCATCTTTGCCCTACATATAGTTTCTGGCACATACTAACCAATGATAGCTATTTTTGTTGAGTACATTTACAATGTTCCAAGGACCATTTAAAGCACTGTACACACACACACACACACACACACACACACTCACACACTCACACACAGGCATGCAAACACAGACACACACACACACACACATACATAAATAAACTTACACTCATACATACAAACATACATACACAAATACAATCATTATTCTTAAGGAAATGCTGACAATAATTTTAGTCAATTATTTTCTTAACAAATTGTTAAGCATTGGAATGAAATTCCTCAGGGAGTTTGACAG
>NW_012121043.1:9077593-9093095 GCF_000951035.1 Colobus angolensis palliatus | reverse complement strand
ATCTTTGCCCTACATATAGTTTCTGGCACATACTAACCAATGATAGCTATTTTTGTTGAGTACATTTACAATGTTCCAAGGACCATTTAAAGCACACTGTACACACACACACACACACACACACACACACACACACACACACTCACACACTCACACACAGGCATGCACACACACACACATATATAAATAAATTTCTATTCATATTTAATAACCTAATTAGGCAAGTACTATAATTATTCTTAAGGAAATGCTGACAATAATTTTAGTCAATTATTTTCTTAACAAATTGTTAAGCATTGGAATGAAATTCCTCAGGGAGTTTGACAGTCTGAAACTATAGAACTACTCTTAAAATATACTATCACACTTATTTGTCAAAGAACTTATTGGATATAATAAGTTTAAGTCTGAGGAGCAGATATAATATTTATATACTATGATTTAGGTATGTAGAAATGCACCTTCCCAGATTTCATGCGTGCTTTGGAGGATAGGAATTGCTGTCTAGGCCTCTCTCATCTGAAGCAAGCATGCCACTGTGTCTGCTCTTTTTGGTCTGCCTCCTGTTTCTGTTGGAGTACCTGGTAAGCATTCGGTTCCCACAGTCAAAGTGGGCCAATAAGCAGAGTCCCCTTCAAGTTTTAAGTTCTTCCTCAAAATAGCTCAGGTTTCTATATCCTTACAACTTAAACTTCCTTTTTCCTGGAAACAGGATCCTAGAGGGTTAGATCCCTACATCCTTTTTCTGAATTATCTGTCTATCTATCTATCTATCTATCTATCTATCTATCTATCTATCTATCTATCTATCTCTCATCTATCTATCTCTCATCTATCTCATCTATCTATATCATCTACCTATCTATCTATCTATCTATCTATCTATCTATCTATCTATCTATCTATCTATCTATCTACCTATCTATCTCATCTATCTATCCACCTATCATCTACCTACCTATCTATCCATCTCTATCATCTATCTATCTATCTATCTAACCATCTATCTCTATCATCTATCTACTATCTATCATCTATCTATCTAACCATCTATCTCTATCATCTATCTACTATCATCTATCTATCTATCTATCTATCTATCTATCTATATCTCATCTGTCTATATCATTTATCTATCTATCTATCCATCTATCTCATCTATCTATCCATCTTTCTAACTATCATCTACCTACCTACCTATCCATCTCTATCATCTGTCTATCTATCTATCTATCTATCTATCTATCTATCTATCTATCTATCTATCCATCCATCCATCCATCCATCTGTCCATCTATCTCTATCATCTATCTACTATCTGTCATCTATCTATCTATCTCTATCATCTATCTGTCTATTTATCTATATCTAGCTATCCATCCATCCATCTATCCATCTATCTCTATCATCTATCTACTATCTATCATCTATCTATCTATCTATCTATCTATCTATCTATCTATCTATCTCTATCATCTATCTGTCTATTTATCTATATCTATCTATCTATTTCTCTATCTGGCATCTGTCTATGTATATATATTAGTGCATTGCATCTCCAAAACTTCTATATTTTTCCAGTTTCTCTCATTCCTACCCAAGCAAAATAACAATGCTTGTTTGTTCATAAATGACAGGAATTTCCTTCATGGTATCTCCAACATGACTACTCCATGAGTAAACATGCTTTCTGAATTCTCTAATTTGTGCATTCATGCTTTTTTTCCCCCCAACTTTTATTACATGGATAAAAATAAGAAAACAACAGTCACCAGGGCCTGCTTGATGGTGGAGGTGGAAGGAAGAGGAAGATTAAAAAACTGCCTCTTGGGTACTGTGCTTATTATTTGCATGATAATTTGTGCATTGGAATACATTGGTTTTTTTTCTTTCCCACTGAAACTCAAGACTTAATTTTTGAAATCATCCTGGGTTTTTGTCTTGTTTTATTTTCTCAGTTTAAGTAATATATGCCTTATCTTTAATGACTTAATAGGTTGAGAAATACAGGGCAAAACAATAATAATGAACAACAACAAAGAGTATGAATAAAAGACACATTGTGCAATGTTTCAAACTGACTTTTATCCTTGCAGGCTGTTTTGTGCCTCTCTTTTACTGTTTTGCTTTCCATCTAAATATTAGAGGATTAATTAGCCTGTGTTCATTTGTATTTGAGATTTTCTTTTAGTTTTTCTTTATTGTAATTACTTTAAGTAGTCTTTCCTCACCATGCAAAAAAAAAAAAAAGGAAAAAAAAGAGTGTATTGAATGTCGGAAAATGCTATTAGATTCCTGAAAGTAAGGTTTTGGGTGGCAGAAACAACCTGCCTCTCCATAATTTATATTCAACTCACAACTCACAACGACTGGACTAAAATACTAATATTGCCTGCTATAATGACCAGGGAGAAAAGAGAGAACATCATCTAATCTTGATGGTCTTCTCAATTAATAATTGTTAAATGTGATCCAAGACTCTCTTCAGCTCTAAGTTGGCTCTAAGCTTGGAACATCATCATGGTTACCTACAGTCACCTTTCCCTGCAGTTTCTTATAGCTTTATTTGCACATAAAGCTGTTCATTCCAATCAGCCTTCTGTCTTTCAGTAATTGCTGAAAACTATATTTTTTGTGACATTTTGTTATTTTCTAGCAATGCAATACATTTATTTATTTTGAAATACTTTTTTTCCCCAGAGAGTTAGAGATTGGAGGGAGAATAGATATGTGTACCAGTTTTGGAGTATTGGTCCATTCTCAAAATAATTTGATTTTTCTTTCCTAAAACACGAAGTTGAAATTCTCTCTTTACAGTTTAGAATCCTTTATTGCCTGCTTATCACTCCTAGGGCAGTAACCACATTTATTAACACATCACTAGAAGGCCTTTATTATTATTATTTATTACTTTAGCTGAAACTCTAATCAGTCTCATCCCTCCACCCTGTGTTAGTCACAGTGAAAGACAGAGGTTCTAATACTTGAAATCAATATGCTTCTTTTTACCTTTCACTGCAATATTTTTCACCTACTCTTTGCCTGGCTTGGGTTTTCTCAAGCTTTATGGTACAACTATAAAGTCAATCTAACACTATACAATGAATTCTTTGACTTTCCCTTCAACCTAATTAGATGGCTTCTCTGTGCATTCTTAACATTTTGGGCATATATCTATTTCAATTCTTGTTATTACATTATGTTACAATTTTCACATAAATGTCTCTCTTCTAGGCTGTTAGCTCCTTAAACAAAAGCTATACCTTCTTTATCTCCATAGTTCCAGTGCCTGGTGTCTTATAACATGTATGCTAAAACATTACTGTATAATTCAATTAACCACAACATAGTCATGAAATATTATACATATTTTAATAGTATTAGCAAAGGAGAACATAATATCAATGGCTCAGTGATAATTGATTTTATAAACACAGTATCTTTCCAAAGTTAATCACAAGAACTTCACTTTAGGCCCAGCTCGACTTTGGTCTTCCTTATGAAGACAGAAAAAACTTTGATCAAACTTGAAAAGCATAATTAAATCCCTCTGAGGAGTTATCTTCCCACTCGGAATAGCTTAGACATCTTTCATCTTTGTACATAAGTATTCCTAAAACTTAGTCATCTTACACTTCTTCTCTGGAATGTATTTGAATTCTTTATCCAAGTCTTGTTAAAGGAAAATGGAAGCAACCACAAATTTTAAGGTTTAAATTATTATCTAAGAAAGTGAATTATTTTTCACTGTTGAAGAGCAGAGTTTCTATTTTCTCAATGACTGTATATGATTTTTCTCGATCACTTCAAATTTTAATTAAGTTTATCTGAAATCTGTGTTTCTATTCCTAATGAAATTTTGAATTTCTCATTTGCCAGCTAATCTCTTACCAAGGAAATGTGTCTTGTTATCTATTAATTTAACATCAATCTCTTATGAAAACAAACATAAAATAACAGTGATTGTGAATGCTTTGAACGCTTGGAGATACAACCCTTAAAATACAAACTATTCAGGGACAATATATTAATATTATATGTAAGTTCTCTTCCCCAGATCTATGAATAATATTTAAGTTTTACAGTTACTAAATTTAATTAATCAATTGATTGGCATTTTCATGGTCAGAATGAAAGATTTCCTTAGGTTTCATGACATATAAGTTGTAGAGTTCACTGTTATCCATCAATAAAATTAACCATCTCATTTTTTTCTGCTAATCATTTCCAAAGCAAACTCATGATAGAAGAGTAGCTAGCTCAGTTATTCTACAAAGTTCAAAAGTTGAACTCAAAGAAAAATTAAAACTGGCAAATGAGAGCATAATTTCTGATGTAAATGTTACCCGAGATTACTAGAAATGGGGTTGTGCAGACGATAAACTTTTCAAGGGGCAAACATTATATGTAATACTGTATGATTTTGTGCTGTTATAAAATAATTATTGTCAAGGGAGGACACATTTTTTCTTCTTTCTTTATACACTTTCCTAATGTCATAGTCCTGGATCAATTATTATACGTACATTCTTTATCATTGTTTTGATACAGAGTTCAGTCCAGGTACAGTAAAAGTCTTGAACACAACAAGAGAAAAAGAATATAACACTGATGATGGAGAAATTCAATGAAATATCGAGGGTCCACTCTGCTGGAGGCTGAACCTGTGTGTAGAGCAAAAACAATTTTATCCAGTGTGTACATAATAAAAAGATCTAGCAGTCTCATAGTGCTTTACATGTACCCACTTATGGTCTAAGAACTTTCAGATGTCAATTCATCATTTAATGGATTTTTTAAGTGAGAATTGAAATAACTATCATTTCAGATAAATGAATTAACTCAGGTAGCTAAGTAAATGGTAGAGTCAAGGATTTAAAGAAGCCAAAGAGTCTATCTTAAGAAATAATACCCTATTCCTTAAACGACACTCTCCTTCCAATCTATCGATGATACAGCTAATTAGAAGGGACTAAGTTTAGTATAAAAATTTCTCCCTTCAATTCCTCCCTAATATCTAACCAAAATATCGACTAAAAGGAAGCAAACAAACCAAAACCAACTGCAATTGTATTAGATTAGTTGAATTTTGGAGGGAACCTTGAGAGATATAGTATATAAACATTCAAATAAATTTATTTTAAAAATTAAACTTACTTCCCAAATAAAAATTCAACAGGATCATCAGTAATCAGTACTCCTGTTTCTTAGTCACACATGTGAAAGATATACTTTAACCAATAAAGATTGAGGAAGTTACCTATATTTACCATTGTAACTAGTAATTTTATCTCAAGATAAAAAGTTACAATAATAAACTGAAATTATTGAATTAAACATAGAAATGTTTAACCTTTTGTCCTCCAAGTAATTTTTTAATCCCATCCAGACGTCCATTCATCTATTGATTTATTTTTCTTTATCTAGAACAATGATTCCCAGACTTATACATGGAATAACAAAAGTAGAAAATGGCAATATGTGTATAGGGTAAACTGGTGAAGATTTTGAAGCATCTATATATAAAAATATGTTTCTTTCATTAAAGAAATAATTATATAAAGAGGTAATTGCAATTATATAAAGAGGTAAAGAAAACTGAAGCACACATTTTTAGAGAAGACGTTAAATGCTAACTCAGTATACAATTTTCAAAACAATATTTTATTTTATAAAGAAGTATATTTGAATACCTTCACAGATCAAAAGTGTTTTATTTAATATTTTATGCTTGAAATACTGTCTTCAAAATCTTGACTATGCCGTTCAATAAAAACCTTTTTTTTTTTCTTAAGACGGAGTCTCACTCTGTAGTTCAGGCTGGAGTGAGTGGCACGATCTCGGCTCACTGCAAGCTCTGCCTCCCGGGTTCACTCCATTCTCCTGCCTCAGCCTCCTGAGTAGCTGGGACTACAGGCGCCGCCACCACGCCTGGCTAGTTTTTTGTATTTTTTAGTAAAGACGGGATTTCACTGTGTTAGCCAGGATGGTCTCGATCTCCTGACCTCGTGATCCGCCACCTCGGCCTCCCAAATTGCTGGGATTATAGGCGTGAGCCAGCGCTGCCGACCAATAAACCTTTTCAAATGTAAATTTTAAGCAGCAAATGGAAGAAAAATGAAAATATAACTGATAAAACAACAACTGAATTTATTATTAACCATTCCCAAATAAGGTTTGATTTTTGTCAGTAAATATTAACATATTTTAAGCAGTTCTTGAACATTTCATTACAATTAAATTTCAGTCAAAACAGTATATTTTAGTGATTAGTATCATTCAAATAAATTGCAAATCAAAAAAATTCAATTTTTTTTCAGTGTTTTGACTCAACTTTGATAGAATTCTACTTTTGGTCATCAACCCATTATCATGTTTCATAAAAGCAATTTGTTAAGGAGCACTCTTGTTTTGATGATGATGACACATACATGGTTCATTATGTCACTTTGGAAGCATTTAATATAGAAATCCAACCTAGAAGCAAGCTTGTATATGAGAGAACTCCTTTCCCTTTTTATGTCATCCTGTCATTGAAGCTTACTTTTACAACACACAGACACACTTTTGTCTAATTTGTTAATATTTCATTCACATTCAAATTGTTGATATATCATTATGCATAATTTATTCACAGTAACCTGCTTAAGAAATTATATAGAGAATGCACAATAATTCTCCTTGGCCCTTTTCTTCAATAAATCCATTAATATTTACTGAGAAAATAAAAATAATAACTATATTTATCAATCTGCAAGGAAAACATTATAAATTTAATAAACTTCAAGAAAACGTTGTCAGCCCCATGAACACATAACCAATATGTTCACTAATACTGTCATGTGAAAATGGCACTTTTTCTATTTCCTTTGATTTATTGATCTCAAACATAACAATGACAATTTCCAATATAAGGAAAAAAATTAAGCTTTTTTTTGGGGCTATTAATTGTTCAATTTTGGCTGTTTACTGGAGCTGAATTTGACACCTTAGTTGCATCTGTGTAACATACTTTGTAGCTAACTATGTGATTTATTTTTATTATTTCTTTCTATAGAAAGAAGACATTTGGGCAGAAGAAGAGATAAACTTTCAGAATATAGTAATGCATAATTGTGATAATCTACATTCTGCTTATTTATTGATTTAAATTATGTATTTTTAGGTGTTCTTTCTGTGAATTGATAACTGTTGATTTTATTTCAAAATTGTTGATTATGATTTGGAAGGGAATATCAAAATATTGCATCTAAATAAATTTAAAATATGTAAGAATTGCCAACTTTCATGACCAGAAAATTCTTATTTTTACAAATATATAATAATCTGTATTTATAATAATTTTTATTTATATAAAATAACCAATTTTATTTAACCACATATTTTGAAAACACTGTGTAATAAGCACAATGGGAAGAGATAAATATTACTTTTCAGTTATTTTAATATTAAAGTTCGGGAACAGATACAGAATTCAATAGTATTCCCTTAAAGGATGAAACCATATGCAAAACATATTTTTGAAACTCTCTGTACCCATAGTACCGTAGTAAATCACTAGTGCATACTGCACTGCAACAAATTATGTTTTCCATTTAAGAAATATTTACTTCTGAAAACAAATATTAATGTATTAAAATTTTTATAAATGTTGACATCAATAGCCAATGATTAATAAGTATTTGAAATTAACAATTTGATAAAATCAATTTTGTTCTTTACATGGAAATATCTAATTTCAAGTAATAAAAATAGCAATCATAGATACTGGCTTAGAAAAATCGTTTTAAAAAGTTTCAATAACAATTCTAAATACTTAAATGCATTCTAATGATAAAGAATTTCTTTGGTGATATAAAAATCTTGACAATAATAGAATCAGATTAAGTGGTTTTACTCAGCGGAGAGTCAGGGCAACTCTTCTTATAGGCCTGGACACAAGTCCTGCAAATTACAATATTCGTTACTCAATTGATAACAATCGTAGAGAGGAGTCATCTAAGGACTCTTTTAGTAGATTTTCAACTGCTTAAAAGTCAATAATACGTTTTAAATATTATCTTACTATACATGTTTTACACCCATCTTGGAGCACACCTCTAACCTGGGGTTCAAGTGTTCATGTACCTCAGTGCACTGGTAAGAATTCCTAGCTTTGATCATCAGTGACTATTATTTTCTGCAGAAGCCTAGAGGTAAATTCCATACGTGGTACTTTTTTAAAAATAAAAAATAATGTTATAAACTTTTAACGAGTTTTAAAAAAATAAATTTGCCACCACTGTAATGTAACAAATTACTAAAGAAAACAGTGCCACATAAAATCAGTGGATGAGTGGGATACCGTCATGTGCTAAAACAATTTTATGAAACTTCATTGCTTGTTTTGCTCAAAAATATTATTCTCTTAGTATCCATTAGGTTTGATGTGCTGTCTTTTTAAAAAAATTAATGGAAGACTTACACGGTTTGGTGATTAGATCAACATATTTCTCTCTATTCACACATTTTGGAAAATTATAAAAATAAATTCTAAATACATAAGAAAATATGTTCATATATCATTGTATGACATAGATTACACCATTATTTTTGTATTTAAATTCTTCACTTTCATTAAGTAAAAAGTGTCTCTCATTTCTCTTCTAATGAAGAAAATGCTGCATATGCTAACTGTTTTATTAGGATCTGTATCTCTTAATTTGTATATTTACTATTAATTTCAGGAACAAGTTTTGGATAAATGTGAATGTTAATTTGTTAAAATTAATAAAAAGATAACATTCTAATTTATTGACTTGCCATATTGTGTAGTATGAAGATTTATAATGTCCTTCAGAGTAAACAAATGTTATATCCTCCTATGGCATGTTTAATATTATCAGTTGTTGCTCTTGACCTTTGAATTAGAAGAACTTTCAAATGTTGAATTACCTCTAAACTAGGCATCCTCAAAACTGGGTAAAGGGTAACCCTGAAATGTAAGACCATTCTGTAGGTTCTGAGACCAAAAGCTGTCTGAAAAAAAATGTGGATGAAAGACAATTTATTCTAGTGTACAGTTTTCCAACTGGGTAGACAGTCTTTCATGCAAAACAAAGGTATATTCCAGAGAACAAAGAGAGGGTATGGGTTTTAGAGCAAAATTTCCTTCCCAGGTTCCCAAACTGGTCTGTTTTGCAAATGAAGGATTGAAACTAAGTTCTGATTGGTTGTTACAGATAAATTGTGATTGGTCAATGTAGCTGAAGCCTGATTAGTTGATACGACTGAGCTCCAATTGGCCCAGGCAGTTGAGCTCTGATTGGTTGGTTTCCAAGCCCAAATTCAAATACTTTTATCAGATGTTTATTTCATATGTTGGATAGGCAGGGAATTTCTGGCCAGAGTTTATGTTGGCACACCCATCAGGAACTGGTTTACTTTCATTTTAGAGAGGAAGGCCCTGTGATACATTTACAACATCTTTCTGAGATCCCAGAGTATGTGACTGTTTGCTCACCAAATCATGACTACCTGGTTCTGTTTTAACTTTTTGCGCCTCCTTAGCCATGGGGAATTAATTTCCACTGTTATCCCCAGACAAGTTCTGATACTAACACATAGAGTGGGTACCTGCTCCTCTCTTGGTTAGCCTGCACTAATTAGAAAACAATGAACCAAGAGTTCCATGCAGGCCCTCTCAGAACATCCCATTTATACCTGCTCCTCATCTTTTCACCTTTTCATCGCTTTTTTCCTTATAATACTTTTACACATGTAACCACATGAAAATTACCTCAAGATTTTGTTAAAATGAAGGTTCTTTTTAGGAGATTCATGGTAGGGCTTGGTTTTCTGGATTTCAAACAAGTCCCAGGATTAGTGCAGATATTTCTTATACTTTTAATAGCGAAGCACCAAATCACTTCCAAGCTTTGTTGTTTACTAAATCTAAAGAATGAATAGTTCCCCTTTAATTATGCCATAATGGGCTTTTGTATTTCTACAAAATGTTATGAAAAATATGGACAACCTCTTAAACTTTTAATAAAATAAAGATATACAGCCAGTCTTTTATATCTATGGGTTTTATATTCATGAATTCAACCAAACGTGGACTGAAAATATTTGAAAGCTATATTCCACAAAGTTTCAAAGAGCAGAACTGAAATTTCCCACCCATTACTACATTAAATTCATGTAAATGAGGTGATGTGCAGGCATTGTATAAGGTATTATAAGTAATCTAGTGATGATCTAAAGTTTATGAGAGGATGTGCACAGATTATATACAAATACTTTGCCATTTTGTAGAATGAACCAGAGCATCTGTGGATTGTGGTATTGGGAGAGTTTGGGAACCCATCCTCCATGGATATTGAAGGATGACTGTAATCTCAAATGATAATACTTTATATCTGATATTTAAGATGTGTTTCTACTAGGTTTTTTTTTTTTTTTTTTTTTTGAGACAGTGTCTCGCTCTGCCACCCAGGCTGGAGTGCTGTGGCCAGATCTCAGCTCACTGCAAGCTCCACCTCCCGGGTTCACGCCATTCTCCTGCCTCAGCCTCCCAAGTAGCTGGGACTACAGGCGACCGCCACCTCGCCCGGCTAGTTTTTTGTATTTTTTAGTAGAGATGGAGTTTCACCGTGTTAGCCAGGATGGTGTCGATCTCCTGACCTTGTGATCCACCCGTCTTGGCCTCCCAAAGTGCTGCGATTACAGGCTTGAGCCACCGCGCCCGGCCATGTTTCTTAGTGAATGAGAAAAACTAGTTCAACCAAGAATTGTTGAGAAAATTACTTTGGTCAAATGGTATGTTGTTTGAATTAAAGTAATATTTCATTAATCTTTTTATTTTAACGTTTTGTTTTTAACATGGAAATGATGACTGACCTAAACTCTGGGCTATTAAGAAAATGCAAGCCAATTCAAATCAAATTAAAAATAGTCAAATATTAGATTTGTGGCTAATTGATAAATATATTCACATTTTTAGTTTCATAAAATTTCTATTAACATTTCAAATATTACAAACATTAGAAATCATTTCCTAGAATATATAAAATCTATTGAAGCAAAAAGTTTAAAAATAGCACAGAACAACACTAGAAAATAACAAAATAGGAAAATAGGCTAGGAGACTAAAGGTCTAGTTTTTAATTTCCACTGGAAAAATCGAAGAAAATTAGATTTATGTAACTCTATAGAAATTTTACCAACTTATTTCTTGCATATGATTGCATTACATTGTGTTTCCAAAGAAGATCATTTCCAATTTGACCTCTATTAAATCTCAGAGCATCCAATTGTTTTCAATATCACCATTTTTTGTACTATGATTTCATATCATATTTTTGATGCTCCCCCATTCTTTCTGTTGTTTCTACTATTAAACAACTGTAAAGTATCATTAGTTGATTCAAAATTAGAGTAGATGGATCTCACTACCCCTTGACAACTACAGGCCTATACCAATTTGGCATCTAGTGTAGATTCTCTCAATTATTTAGCTATATTTAAATTTTGGATAGATCTCTTTTCCTACCTCAGGTTGAGTGAAATTACTAGTGCAGGAAAGTAACGTCATAAGAGTCGTTCATATCAAACGAGCATGAGAAAGTCTAAAAGATAGTCTACTATAAATATATGCACACAGAAAATTATTGCTTTGTTTGTGTGGTATCAGCATAGACATGGATAGAGAGGAATACAGTTTATATAACCTGTGACATCAGAAGTGACGGAGGATTACCTTGGTTGCATCAGAAGAATATATTGTCTTCTGGGATTTTGACTCTGAAAACTCCTTGTTTAACGATCACCAACCATGTTTCTGGAACATGGTACTCAAGTCTGCATCTTGGAAATTCATAGTGCCAGATGTCCCCAAAATGGGAGTAGGAAATAAAATCTCTCAAATTGAGATTTTATCCTTGTTCTATCTACCTTTTCTCCTTGTCTCTTTGGGAGTTTGGCTAAGCAAGTAGAAGAATTAATACACATTTTATTATTATAGAATTCTGTACTTTCCCCACACATCTTCAGCCTTTCCCTTTAATATATAATTAATATGTAATTAATTATATATAATATATGTTAATCAGAGATATAATAAATAATTATATAACTCACTACTCATTTTAAATATGTAGTGTTTTAAATTCTATCCACAATTTAAATATTGCTAAATGATTGAGAGAATCTATACCAAATGTCAACTATTTATAATACATGTTATATATTATATATATGACATAATATATAATTCTACATTACTGAAGTAATGCTAGGGTCTGAGTTGATCAAGCTTGATCTTGATATGAAAGCCAAGGAAAACCTAGTGATGATAAATTTAAAAGGATAGAATTTTGTTTTAACATGACAAAATATTATTTCTGTTCCCATATAACTAGATACAACATTTCTAAGAAAATGCTTGAACCTTCACAAGAAGTTGACAGTAAAATTTAAATTTCAATCTCATAATCTAGCATTATTGCTTAATCCATATTATGGTTGCTAATTTTATTAAAAGTTTTTCTCACTTCACTACCAAGACTACTCCAGACCTGCCAAAGCAGATGAAGTAAAGAAAGGTGTAGCTGAATCATGAGCAGAGGATGTTTGTACAATGCCTTGCATTTCTTGGTAAGGAGTTTAAATTTTATAGAATTTTTAGCAGGTGAGTAAAATTTATTCTTCCTGTCTGTTATAAAAATGTTGTAGAGATTGGACAAAAGTTATTGCAATAATTTGGTTTGGAGAAAATATTTTAAAAAATAGTGGTTTGGACAAATGTGTCAATTATATAGTTCCTTAAAACTGTGGCAATCTTTCTCACATTTATTTTGGTAAAAAAGATTTATTTTATAATTGTAGGTGTATTGTCGTGGAAAGAAAGTAAGCAATATTTCTCCATTATTTTTGCCCTAGACTATGAAGTAATGGTGGTGCCAGCTGATGGAGAGTGAGCTTGAAAGAGAGACATGTTAAGATTCATATGCCTCCTTGACATTCAAGTGGAGAAATCAATTCATATCAACAGATCTTGAAATAATTACAGAAGCTTCTAAAGTTATTTTTCTCTTAGGAAAGCCTTAGATTATATAATGGAAACTTGATTATTGACCTAAATTCTCATCTTAATCCTCAGTGAAACAGTGCAATCTTTCAAAAAAAAAGAGTTTAAAAATTATTTTATTTCTTTTTATTTGTAAATTTTATATATATTTTATAGTAAATATATACATAGAAGCCTTATAGTACATATATAATATATATATATTTTTAAGCCTATAAATGCTGGAAATCATTTTCATTGGCACTTACTGATATTTTAGAAGACCAAAACTCATGAAACAATTAAATTAATCCATTTTATAAGACTAGGTTGTTTCTTAAATATGGATAAATTCTTATTGATTAATGGAAAAGAAGTAGTGATACAATGGTTAAATGATAACATAAAAACTCTCCTAACAGTAGATATATGTACACAATACAGACACACACAAATACGTATACGTATATGTGTTTTAACATGTAGGACTTATTATTCAAGTTTGCTGAGGTCAACAGATGAGGAGATAATTGTTGCTGAAAAGATAGTTTCACGGTTTCCAGGAGCAGGGGGCACACTCTGCCACGCAAGGCCACACAGAGACACGCCAGGGTCAGTCGGGAGGAAGAAGCAATGAGGGAAAAGTGTGGACAGGAGCCTTTCTTGTGCTTTCCGTGGGGATGGCAAAGCAGGGTAACAAGATTTAGAATTAGCCAGTTCCAAATAGCATTGGTGGGCTCCAGGTGGTAGGAGTTCTCTTGAATTGTCTCTTACCAGGCCCTGAGGTGATGTAGGCAAGGAAGACAGTGGTTCAATCTCTGAGAGCTGAAAAAAGAGAGTAGTTGACCAATATGGGCTCTGAATTGGTTGATTTGCATATGAAGGGTATGCTCCCATTAAAGTCATTTGCTCTTTCTAGGAATTAGCTAGTTTTGGGAGTGAGAGTGCTTTTAGGATTAGCAAGATGTCAAAACACTATAAAATACACACACAAAAAAGTGATTCATATAATATGCTTGCCCATTATGCATATTATGTTTACCTAGTTTATGTTATATACATAAACATTATACATATATAATCAATAGATGTTTATGTGGTAGATATTATATGTATTATATATATTAGTAGATATTATATGTATTATATATAATAGTAGATATTATATGTATTATATATATTATATATATTCTAAGGAGGCCACAGAATATACAAATATATAGTTGAAAATGTATGCTTCCTTACAGTTTACTTTTAATCAAAATATGTTTTCTTAGAATACAGTTTTTAAAGTATTTTTAAACTGACAGATAAAATTACATGTATTTGCCATGTACAGCATGATGTTTTGAATGTAAGATTCACTTTGCATTATCCTTCTGATGCCCCTTGGTTTCCATTCATTAAATCAGCAAAGGAGAATGAGCTTCCTCATTGACCAAAATTGAAATAATATTAAAGTTCTAGCTGAATGCTCAAATACATTTCCAATTATTATCCTGAAAATAAAATGCTGTAGTATCCTTTCACTTTCCAATATAGTAGAAGATGTCAAGTTCTAATCAAGATCACAACGTTTAGCTAAGAGATTCAAAAACTCTGTGTATGTGTGCTCTCTTTTTTTAAAATTCTGATTTTAAATCAATTAAGACAAAAAGCTAAAATACGTCATTAGAATAAACATAACAAAAACAAGCTCATTATTTAAAAAAATTTGTCTAGTGTATTTTGAATTTGCTTTCAAACTGTTAGGCATAGTGTTATATTACAGCGTATGTGTACAAGCATTAAAAGAAATGAGGCTATAAAACTATAGTGAAAATTGAACTAAGGATATTATTAAAAACTTACTCATAAAGCTAAGTTGAAAGTGCATTTTAAACTATGTTACCATGAATTGAAATTTAAGTATTTTTCAAAATTCAAATTTAAGTGAGGCAGGTAAGAGCCTTCCTTTGAATTTCAAATCCAAAGTCAATTATTTTCTTCCCTAGAAGAGAGATAACAAATAGATTTTAAATCAAATACAACTGTAATCTATTGGTGTTTACTCTCAGTTATGCCATAAAAGCAGTCAAAATTAAAATGGACTCACCAATATTAAGGAAAACCTCAGAAACAGAGCTAAGGAACACCATGAAGAGAGTCCTCACACTTGTATGTCTGATAATGAAAAATACTACAGAGAAACAAAACTTCTACAAAGACATCTGCCCAGAAATTGCCTGCCCGACCTCAGACTGGTGTCACCCTTGTTATTTATCTCTGTAGGCAAAGATAATTATTTCAAAAATAATTATGTCGTCTTTCTTATTTTGAACTTTAAAAACCTTGGTCTTTTTTACCTTTCTATATATGAACATAGTTTACTATGGCATACACATTCTTTTTTTTTCTTTTTTGAGACGGGCTGTCTTGCTCTGTCGTCCAGGCTGGAGTGCAGTGGCGCGATCT
>NW_012121043.1:9075930-9076262 GCF_000951035.1 Colobus angolensis palliatus | reverse complement strand
GCTCTAGCTGACTACATTTACATTTTGTAGTTTGTTTGTGGGCATACTTTTAAACTGGTGGGCAAATTACATCAAGAAAAATTCAGAGCTCAAATAGTCATCAGTAGAAAAATTAGTAGCTATAGAGTTAACATGCAGAGTCTTCTAAGTTCTCTATCTAGGTCTCTGTATTTGTTCTGTCTACTTTGAATCTGCTGACTTTTCTAATTGCGTGAAATAAAATTCACTGTTTATGGCATTGCAACCTATATATATTATAAAATATAAAATATATACACATATAATATAATATACATGCTGCTATATATAATTTATATATACTGCTCTATCTC
>NW_012121043.1:9066491-9071455 GCF_000951035.1 Colobus angolensis palliatus | reverse complement strand
AAAAAAAAAGAAAGAAAAGAAAAAGAAACCGCTAAAATTCTTTTCTATTTGAATTTGCCAGTCAAGCAAATCAGAAAGCAAGTAATAGACACATTTGTCTCTAATTCAAGACAACTTGGATATTTTGTTTATCTTATAAAATTCAGCTACTCCTAGCTAAAATGTATACACTAAAATTTTAACCCTAAACACTTTTTATTTTATTTTATTTATTTATTTTTTTTGAGACAGGGGCTTGCTAACTCACCCAGGTTGGCGTGCAGTGGTTCAGTCTCAGCTCACTGCAGACTTCACCCTGGGACTCAAGGGATCCTCCCACCTCAGCCTCCTGAGTAGCTGGGACCAGAGTGTGCGCCAACACACTCAGCTAATTTTTGTATTTTTTATGTGTAGATGGAGTTTTCCATATTGCTCAGAATGGTCTCTAACTCTTGGGCTCAAGCAATCCACTGGCCTCAGCCTCCCAAAGTACTGGGATTACAGGCATGAGTAACTGCACCAAGACCTTAAACACATTTGAAACTAAAAATGGTGCAAGAAAATAAAAGAAGAGGATTTTTTGTGTCTGTGTTTGTTTGCTTGTCTTATTTTTTTGTAAAATCAAACTGCCATGGGAAATGCTTTACCCAAAGTTTTGGTCTACACCCTTTGTTAGATTATATATTGGGACTAAAAGTGTTTACTTATGTGCACTCGTTCCAATTTTGTCAGAAATACAATTTGGATTCAACTGTCTTGTATAAACTAGTATATTTGTTATATTACTATCTCATGTCTAACATTTTAAAATGAAGCTATAAGATCTTTATTTGTGTATGTGTGTTTAGACTTGTTTATGCATATGCACATGTATCATGGTATATATTCTGACTAATCTAAAGATAAATGAGTGCTCATATAAAATATATAATTAACCCAAATGTCTTTTTGCCATGTTAATTAAGCAAATATATAATAAATTAGTTGGTTTTTAAATTATTCATTACATAAAAATAGTATGTCTTCAAATTTGCCAGCATACAGTTTTGCCTGTATTTACTAGTAGTTTTATATTTGTTTCTGCTAGATATTTTCAAATTTCAGGTTTTTATACAAAGGTTATAAAAACTGTAAAACCTGTATAAAACAAAATGATCTTTGTGAATTTTTTCGATGAAATTAATTTAATATTGTTGGTTTGATGAAACCAGCTGTATGTTCAGATTTGTCAGCGAAATAACCACATATTTAACTTGAGATTTTTTTTCCTTAGGTAAGCATCAGATAGTCATGGGCTATAAAAATGGTTAACAAGGAAATAACTAGAAATGAGGACTATCATTGTCTAATGTCTTGGTTTTTATAAGTAGTAGAGGTAACTGTTAAAAATAAATAAATTAGATGAATGTTAATGTGGCAAATATCTATAAATGAACTTTTCACATAATTGGAAATCTTTAAGTTATGTTTAACGGTAGACACTCATTAAATGTCTGGGTCATATGTAAATAAGATTTAAAAAATTATTGACCATAAATATAACTTTATTTTTGCCTTCTTAATGTTTGTAGAAAGATTAAATATATTTGAGTCAATTAATATGTGTAAAATTATGTTATGAAGAAACATGTTTCTAAAAAATATAAAATGGTCTTCATCTATAAAATACTCATGTATGGGCAGACAATTCAAGATTGCTTGATTCCTAGGTTTTCATTAAAGTTTAAGGTTATTAAGAGTTTAAAATCCTAACATATATAAATAGTTCTATATATAAGTGCATGTACACCTAAGTTGTTTTTAATAAAACAATTTAAGAAAGGCATAAAAATGCTTTTCTTGTTGGTAGAAAAGCATTTTTATCTAATTTAAAGAAAATTTAATGTTGCTTCAGACTATGGGTTTATGAAGAAAAGAGAAGCAAGACAAAAATAAACCAGGAAGTAGGAGAAAGAGATGTGAAGAAAGTTATGAAGATTAAGATGCATTTTTGGCAAGGAAGGTTGATTAGAAGAGAGAATAATTCTGTATGAGAAAGAAGCTGGTATGGTAAATTTTGTTCTAAAGCAAAATGACTATTTTATTTTTTTGAAAAGAGGAAGTATAGGACAAAGCAGAAATTTTAAGTGTGTTGCCAACTGTCTGAGTAAGTTACGATAATGTTCATGAAAATAGAATTTATTAAAGGAATTTTATGTGTCATTAAGTAGGCAATAATAAAAAAATATTTATGTCTTTGTAAAAATTGAGCTTTGACATTAAAAATGAACAAATACAAAAACTTTTAAAAACGGTCCTTATGTTAGAACAACAAGGTTTTCTTAAGGTATTAATTTGCTCTTAGTAAAGTTGCAAAAGGTATTGAGTATTGATTCTGAAATCTGTTTTTTATAACAATCATCCTCTAAAGTATATACAGTTTCTATTTTCTTCTGAGATTTCAACAGTTTCCCTAGTTTCATACTAGAAATACTGTCTTTTTCATTCAGACTGATAATTTTATTTATTGAGGTAAAATTTATCTTTTTGAAACTTTTGAGCGTTATATTTCAGAAGTTCAAATTTTGTTGTATCTCAGTGCATGAGATTTGCAGGTCATAAATCATTGCCTTCTGTTTTCTTTTTCTCTCTTTAAAAAGGTATGTCTCAAAAGGTTGGCTGGACTAATTCCTCTCTCCTTCAACTTTTTCATCAACTCCTGTAACCTTTCTTTCTCCAGCTCTAACTCTGCTTTTATGGCCTGATGCTGAAATTTTTGTCTTGAAAGTCTAGAAAACCAATGTTTTTCTGCAGTTTCACTTGATTCCATACACTTGGATTTTTAAAATATGCCTGAATTTTTTAATGTAACCTGGAAAATTCCCATGCTGTTACTTAAATCCATGTATTTCCCTGCTCAAGGTACTAATATGTTTGTTTAAACATTCCTTTACAATATAGTTTACACTCATAATGCTGGATACACTCTTCCTGTGTCTGATTAAATTCAAGTATCCTTTTTATCAAGTTTGACTCCCAGGTTATCAAAATGGACTTCCCTTAAAGAAAAACAATCACATTGTAGTATGTTTGTCTTTACTTTTATGGAGACTGGCCAAAAAAAAGAAAAAAAGAAAAACAACAATTTTATGTTTTATCAAGATAATTCCTGTATTATCTTTATTAAGTTTTAATTACTTAACACATCCAAACTATAATAGGGGGAATGTTTTTACATCCATATAACTTTCTGTATTGCTTTAGAAGTGTTTTGATTATTATTCTGATTAAATGAATAACAATATTTTTTAACATGACCTGTGATTCTTTTTTGATCAAGTGCTTTGGGCCTTTTGACATCTTTGATAGGTATCTTCAGAATCAAAATCCTAAATTAAGTCTTTTTGGCATAAACTTCATTTTAGGATATTTTAGTTGGGTTCCTGGATAGCTTCAAAGGATGTATCTGTCATCATGAAGGTATGTTAAATGGAAATGGTAGGACTTATTTGGTAAATTGTATGAGTGCCATAGTTAAATGATAAGTGATATTAGACTTTATTTGCATCATATTTCTGAATAAGTTGCTGATATAAATGCCCGAGAAATTACATAATCATATAAAAATCAAATGTTCTGTCATATTTTTGATTGTTATATTAAATCTTTTCTAATGTTCTGTTAATATAAATATGTTGTTAATGTGAGGATTCTAAAAATTATAAGAAATTTATAAAAGTCTGATGGTTCTGATGTGATGCTGTCATGATTCTGGATCTCATCTTAAAATGCCACATGTAATGCAAGTAATTACATTTCCTTGGCAATTGAGAGCTTTCATCATATTTTCAAAATGGTTATTCTGTTTGTCATCCACAGTTATTGTTTTGAATTCTTCTCCGAAAACATTTGCAATTAGCCATAGTCCAAAAATGCTTCTCATGGAAAAAACTCTAACAAGTACTCTTGAACACAGATTTCTAATAATTTTAAGATCAATGGACTAAATAAGTGTTTCTAGAACTCTAGTGAAGAAACTCATGGGTTCATAAAAACTGCTAATTAAAATCAAAGGTAGTAATTGCATAAAATTAAGAAACTGATGAAGAGAAAGTTTTTATGACTATTTAAAATACTTTTGGTTCTTTACTTAAATGTTTTGCTTTCTAGATTTAAGAAAATTTTATCTCCTAAACTATCTATAGTTTTTAACAATTTGCAAAAGTCTACATTTGTGAACAAAGATGCAAGCATTTGCTTTTTCTCCCACTTGAGTCCTCCCAATTTCAGAAATTACTCATGTGTATTTGTAGTTTATTTATATAAGTTCAATAAAAATGTTCTCTCTCTTTATAAATAAGCAGGGTACAATTACAAACATTAGTTCTATTTCCAAGGCTTTAACTAAAATGTCACATTTAATAATGTGCATAAAATGCCTGATTTCAAGGGTTCCCAGCTTACAATGAGTAAGTAAAAATGTTAGCTACCTGGCAGACTCAAGAACCTTAAGACTATGAGTAAATTCTAAATTCTGCTTAGACTCAAGATGTTATTAAATAACACATTTCTATAGGATCAATATATAGAGTAAAAGTTATAAAAAATCTATTATATAGCTGTTATTAGATTGTGGTTCTATGCAACGTTTTCAAGTTCTTGTTATCTACCTCTAGGCTGGACTAGGTCCTGAATTCTCCCCATTTCCTCCAATATTTGAGTAAAACTTTACAACTAGAAACAAAAACTGTTTTCTTCCTAAAGCCTTGTAGGCTGGAAGTAGGTACATTTTAGAGATCATTCTCATGTCTGATGCATAGACAACACAAAAAGTTCACCAAACTGCCAATGCCATGACCAGAGTCATTCAAACTACAAACCAGTAGAAAGAGTTGATGTTTTTCAGCTTTTCAAGACGTTGGGACAAGACTTTATATCATAATGAAACTTTTACTCTTTTAACGCTACTTTTTCACTTGACAGGATAATGGTGGTAATGGAAAGTT
>NW_012121043.1:9034899-9066441 GCF_000951035.1 Colobus angolensis palliatus | reverse complement strand
ATCTATAGTTTTTAACAATTTGCAAAAGTCTACATTTGTGAACAAAGATGCAAGCATTTGCTTTTTCTCCCACTTGAGTCCTCCCAATTTCAGAAGTTACTCATGTGTATTTGTAGTTTATTTATATAAGTTCAATAAAAATGTTCTCTCTCTTTATAAATAAGCAGGGTACAATTGCAAACATTAGTTCTATTTCCAAGGCTTTAACTAAAATGTCACATTTAATAATGTGCATAAAATGCCTGATTTCAAGGGTTCCCAGCTTCCGATGAGTAAGTAAAAATGTTAGCTGCCTGGCAGACTCAAGAACCTTAAGACTGTGAGTAAATTCTAAATTCTACTTAGACTCAAGATGTTATTAAATAACACATTTCTCTAGGATCAATATATAGAGTAAAAGTTATACAAAATCTGTTATATAGCCGTTATTAGATTGTGGTTCTATGCAACGTTTTCAAGTTCTTGTTATCTACCTCTAGGCTGGCCTAGGTCCTGAATTCTCCCCATTTCCTCCAATATTTGAGTAAAACTTTACAACTAGAAACAGAAACTGTTTTCTTCCCACAGCCTTGTAGGCTGGAAGTAGGTACACGTTAGGGATCACTCCCATGTCTGATGCACAGACAACACCAAAAGTTCACCAAACTGCCAACGCCATGACCAGAGTCATTCAAACTACAAACCAGCAGAAAGAGTCGATGTTTTTCAGCTTTTCAAGACGTTGGGACAAGACTTTATATCATAATGAAACTTTTACTCTTTTAACGCCACTTTTTCACTTGACAGGATAATGGTGGTAATGGAAAGTTAAAATCAATAGCTTCTGCTAGAACTTAACAGCGACTAACCTAAAAAGTCCTTTTAACTATTGGTGAAATAAGAAAATGTCTATGCTATTGCTAATACTAAGAGCTGTACTTGGGTAAATACCTCTGGGAAAGTAGAAAACAGACCACATGGTTATAGTAGGTCTCACATAATTCCTTATGTTTATTAAATTTATTAAATTAGTTGCCTTTAAGCCTACGTTTGTGGCTAAAAATCATTATACAAACTGGAATTGTCTTATTACTATTAATTTTACTTTGTATTTTCCCTTTTTAACTTTCCATCTATTATTTATTAAATTTTTGCAGAAGGACAAATCCTAACAAAGTAATGCTGGCCAAGCATTTTGAGTTGAGAACAAAAGATTATAGAACAAATAAAACTGAACTTAATCATGAACTCGAGGCAGACTTAGCCTAAGAAGAAGTCTTTCTAATCTCCATTGTCATTCAAATGTGGCCACTGACTCCTAGTTTCCAGTCACTCCTCCCCATATGAGATGAGTCAAACAACTAGAATAGGCCCATGCACACCCTGAGGGACATCAAATCCTAACAAAGGGATGACTTATTAGTGATACTTTTGGAGAAGGACTTTAATCAAAAGGGATAAATGTGAAGGTTATCAGAACCAAAGTGGGGCTACTATTGTTAAAAAAAGAAATAAATAATGGAGCCAAGGAAATTCAGAAAGAGATATCATACTTGTATGTCTGATAGTACAAAAGACTACAAAAACTACAACTTAGCACACACGACCTCACATACATACAAATACTTCTGCAAGGATATCTGCCCAGCAACTGCGTGTGCAGTCTCAAACTGGTGACACCCTTGTTATTGATCTTTGTAACTAAAGATGATTATTTTAAAACAATTATGTATCCTCCCTGTTTTTTCCTTAAATGTTTTTACATCTCTAAATATGCACATAGTATGCTACAGTACCTGAATTTCCATTGTGATGTTCTATACCAAAATAAATATGTTTCTTTTACATAGCCTCTCCCTGTTTGTTATTTAGGTTAACATGCTGAATTAAAAGTATTCTGTCCTCCAGGATTGGAAAAGATTTGTGCACTTTGTACTGTGATTAGCAGACTTTGTTATGTGTGTATTCTCACAAAGGCTCTATTCCTCCAAACAAAAGTACAACAGAGAACTTACGGTTTGCAGCCTATCATGTGAGAAGTTTGGAAATTTTACCACATCATTCCAACAATAAGTAAAATGCTGAACAAATTGAAAAATCTGTAACCGGTTAGTTTAGATCCATAGGAGAGATGAATTCTTTTGAGCACAGAAACCCAAAAATTGAAGCGTCTGCAGCTAGGGCAGGAAAATGCCTGGGTAAGAAAATCTAAACTGCAATTAACAAATTTCTGCAGGCTCAGTATGGACAACTCTGAGTCAAAACTACAGAGAAACCTGTCATGGCAGTGGAGAGGGGATAATTTTTATAAATTTTATCTGAAGGAGCTTCACCTGTTTTTCACAGTGAGTATCAGAGAAAAATCCCCTTTGGAGGGCAAAGAGGAAAGGAATCATTTTAAAATATATCAGAGTATTCTGTTCTTGTTACCAATGTCGGCTGTGAGAAGAAACTAATGAACTGAAGTCTAACTAACATTTTAGGGTTGCATCAGGGCCTAACTGACCTGGGGGAGGTAAGATACTCAACTCCAGCCCCCTGAAGTCTTCCAAGTGACAGAAAAAAAATACTCAACTCTAGCCTTCAGCCCACTTTAGTCATTCCGTCCCATATCATGGGGGTAGGAGGCAAAACAGAAAAGCACTTAGAAAGTTCACAGTCTAGAGGCACAGGCTCACTAAAAGGTTGAAATGTAATCACAGGACTGCAGAATACTTCTTCTCCTTCACACCTTACCACAACATTACTAACAGCCTGTTCACAGCACTCCTTTGATCATGGAACCTGGATATCAAGAAAAATCACAAGTCATACTAAAAGGAAAAAAAAAAAAACCCCACAAAAAAGGCAAATAAAGCACAAGCAGACTCAGACATGGCAAGGATGAGGAAATGATCAGACTTGGAATTTAAACAATTATGATTAATACGTTAAAAGCTCTTCTGGGTAAAATAGGCAAAATGTAAAACAGAAGGACAATGTTAACAGAGATAAACATTCTAAGAAAGAGCTAATATGCTAGAGATTAAAAACACTGTGACAGAAATGAAGAATGCCTTTGTGTGGCTCATTAGTAGGCTGTACACAGTTGAGGAAAGAATTTCTGAACTTGAGAATATCTCGATAGAAACTTCAAAAATTGAAAAAGCAAAGAGAAAAAAGACTGGAGAAAAAAGAACAGAATATCTATGTTATCCCGTGGGATAACTACAAAGGTATAAATGTACATTACAGGAATACCAAACTGTGAAGAAAGAGAAGAACAGTATCAATATATAAAACAAAAATGATGGAGAATTTCTACAAATGAATGTCAATATCAAACTATAGATCCAACAAGCTCAATCAGAATAGATGCCAAAAAAAGAAAATAAAAAAACAAAAAACAAACAAACAAAAAGCCTACATCAAGGTATATCACTTTCAAACTACATAAAGTCAAAGATAAAGAAAAATCCTGAAAGAAGCCAAAGGGAAACAAACATTGCCTGTAGAGGTGGACAGATAAGAATTACATCCAAGTTTTCCTCAGAATTCATGCAAAAAAGAAGATAATTGAATACATTATTTTAAATGCTGTGAGGGAAAATAATGCACACCAAACTAGAATTTGATACTTTGAATAATTATCCTTCAAAAGCAAAGAAATTTGAAGATTTTTCTCAGACAAAGAGAAATTGAATGTATTTGTTGTCAAGAGACCCATCTTACATGATGTCACAAGTTCCTAAAGAGAAGAAAATAATATCAGTAACAACTTCAAATCTACATTTTAAAAAAGAGAATATCAGAAAAGAAATAAGTAAAGGTAAAATTTAAAAATTTATTTGTATGATTTTTAACTGATCTAAGAGATAACTTTCTTCAAAATAATAGAAACAATGCATTTGAATATATATGCTTGTGTGCATGTGTGTTTTCACGTATACCTAGGTATAAGCAAAATGGATAACAGCAGTGATTCAAGGGATGGTAGGGAGAAATTAGGATTGTTTTGCTTTTATTAGGTACTTGTACTACCCCAAAGCAGTGCAGTCTTATTTAAACATGGACTTGGATTAGTTGAAAATGTGTATTGCAAACTCCAGTACAAACACTTTAAAGAGTGAAAAAAAGCGCAAGTAATATGTTAAGATAAGTGAAATAATGGAGTCACAAAATGTTCACTCAAGTAAAGCCACAAAACACAGAAAAGAAATAAAAGAGAAAAAGGATAATAAATAGAAAACAGAAAAACATATGGCAGATATGATTCCAGCCATACCAATAATCACGTTTAATTTGAATAGTCTAAATGTACCAATTAAAAGATACAGCCATTTTAGAATACAATTTGGCAGATTAAAAAACAACAACAACAACAACAACTGATTATACTCTTAACATACAATCCAGCAATTACCATAGGATCCTTCAATCATGTCCTTGGTATTTACCCAAAGTAGTTAAAAAGTTTTGTCAACACAAAAACTTGCTTATGGATGTTTACAGTAACTTTATTCATAATGGTCAAAACTTGGAAGCAATCAAGATGTCCTTCAGAAGGGAAATAAATCAACAAACTGCAGTACATCCAGGCAATAGAATGTTATTCAATACTATAAAAAAAAAGAGGTATCAAGCCATGAAGTACATGAAAGCAAACTTAAATGCATGTTACTAAATGAAAGAAGACCATCTGAAGAAGCTACATACTATATGATTCTAATTATATGACATTCTAGAAAAGGCAAAACTATGGAGACAGTGAAACAATTATTGGCTACCAAGCATCAAAGTGAAGGTTGAGATAAATAGAGCACAGAAGATATCTGGGGAAGCAAAACCTTTCTATATGATAATAAAATGGTGAATTCCCATAATTTATACCTTTGTCCAAACCAATACAGTGTACAACAGTAAGAATGGACTCTAATGTAAACTATGGTCTTGATAATTGTAGTGCCATATGTCTAAGGATGTGTCAATGCAGGTTCATCGTTTATCACAAATATTGCTCTGACGGGGGATGTTAGTTATGTGGAAGGTGATGCATGTGTGGAGACCAGGGATATTTGAAAAATCTCTGTACCTTCCTCTGAATTTACTGTGAGCCTAAAACTACCAAAGCAATTAAATAAGTAAAATCTATTTTTAAAAGTCTGGCAAAAAATTCCAGGGAAGAAAGAAGAAAGATGATTAAATCACCAAATTTACAATGTGGAAGTTGCTGAAGAGTGACGCTAGTGAATATATGCTTGCCCCTTCATAGGGTGATGATGACTGAAAAGCTAAACTGATGCTGGGATAATATAAATTTTTAAAAATGTATTTAATATCTACTGACAGCAGCAGGAGACAGATAAATCTCCAGGCAGACAGGGGTGGGTCCCCAGTGAAACCTGACCTTCAAGCCGGAGATAGCCCCGGATAAATCTTCAGACCACATTGAGAATGTCCTTCCTGTTTTGCATGCTTTTTTTTTCTGATTGATTCCCACCCTTCACCTGTTTTACATATACCTACGCATTCCTAATTGGTTTTCTACAGTGTCATGCCCACCTGTGAGTGGTGCCTTTGTTTTAGCCTTTTGTGCATACTCACAAACCAACCAGCATGCACTTTCCATTCTGAGCCTACAAAAGCTACAGACCCAGACACACTAGAGGGGAGAATACCCCCATGTGCCCTCTCCACTGAGAGCTGTTCTGTTGCTCAATACAATTCCTCTTCGCCCTCCTCACTGTTCAATTGTCGGCATACTCTGATTCTTCTTGGATGCAGGACAAGAACTTGAGAACTGCTGAACATGGGTACATGCTATAATACAGGCGGGCTGGGCATGGGAGGGCCGCCTCCTGCAGCAGGTAGCATGGCCAAGTGAAGCCCTGACAGGGGCGTCACCAGCTGGAAGTCCCCCACTAGCAAAGTGACCAAGAAAAATCCTGCGTCACTACTAGGTACCAGAAAATATTATTTTCTAGAAACACAAAGATGAGTAAAATGCCCTCTGACCTTCAGGAATTTACAAGTGATAAAGATTATTAGTAACCAAAGAATAAGCACAATGATACCCAGGGCTTGCAAGAACAAACATGTATTTCTTGCTTACATTGCTGCTATAGTTATTACAATCTGCAGGGCTTTCACAGTCTGTTCTATGTAGCTTCCACCTTCTGGAATAAAGTAAAATAGATCCTCCCAAGACCTGATGAAACTGCAAAATTGCTGTTTAAAGTTTTTGCTCAGAATTGGCAGACAGTCATTCCTGCTCTCATTTTCTTGGCCAAAACAAGTCACAGACCAAACTGATGTAAATGTAGGAAAGCAGTATACTCCTCCATCAAGAGAGAAGTAAAAGTCATACAGCAACAACCAGGAAAATGTGTTCGTGTGTGTGTGTGTGTGTGTGTGTGACTGTGTGTGTGTATACATCTCCTCTTACAAGGAACTCAGGCAGGGGGATGCAGCAAACACTTGAGGACAATTTCGGAGTGCAATATAACCTACCAGTGTAAACACCTAGCTGTTGTTTTATGCCACTTATTTCTGATGTCCCAACAGAATGATGTAATGAATATCCAATATATGCCCTTCATGGGAATGCTTCAAAATTTTACTGGGTTCTATATCCAGTATATAAATTAATAGTCTGATTTTGACCATGTAATCTCACTTCAAAACCTACATGCGGCATATAACATTTCTTCTTCCCCACATTTCTGTTGGAATTTTCTAACTTTTTAAAGTTTGATAATTTAACAATACAAAGTGAAGTGTTATACTTTTAAATTGTTTGTTTTATCGATGTCAGTTTTGCTACTAGTATCCTTATATTTTTTAAGATAGTTAGTAGAAGTTATTTTATATTATGTTCAATGTTGTCACTTTTGGACACTAAATTTATATTCTTCCAATGTCATTTGTTAAATTTTATTCATACCTATATCCTTTACATCACCCTCATTCAATCATCCACTAAGTATTGTTCATTCTATTGCACCTTGCTGTTGAGAAATAAAAATGAAATCCTAAGCCCCATGACTAACTAAATGGACTCCTCTTGGCCAAGGGGACCCCAGAGTAACCTTGAGAACTGAGTTCTTGGTCATGATGGGAGATCAGATATGCCTTGTTCTACCTCGTCCCTCGCTAAGTGGCCTTGGGTTTTCTTCCCTAATGGCTACACAGAAACCAGTTTCTTTAAGAGACTCTATTGCAGAAAGTAGAATCTACCAAACTTTCTTCTGCCCCTCCCTTTTGTGGTTTCAACAAAACAAGTAACTGGCATTTCTTCCTGATAAGAGACCATGGACCATGCAGCAGTTCTGATATCTATGGCGGATAAGCAGTAAGGTTTTTCACATCTTCTGCTTTACCTTTTGACATCATGGGGCCCAAATCTCCACCCTCAGATCCTGCTAACTTGGCCATTTTTTGTGCATAGTACCCATGAGGGGGCATGAAGCTCAATTGCACATGTGCATGTTTCTCCTCTAATAAATATTTTAACTCCACCTATAGCTTTTTAAATATATATATATATATTCGTACACCCTGCTCAGCATAAATTCCTTTTCCCTTTGCCTCTCTCTTGAAGTGTCTGCTTCTGGCTTCTGACTGGAGGCTATGCTTTCCTCCCTGATAGAGTGACCACTCAGCAGGCTGCAATCATTTATGTGAAATAAAACTCTGCTTTCCCAATTAGTGATTCCCATCCATTCGTCAGTTGACTCCTGTCAAAACTATCTGTTTCCATCCTTCTCCTCAGGATGTTGATTTGGTTGAGCATCATCTATTGCTGGACCACTGCAATAACGTCTAACATTTTTTTCTGTGCTGTTTATACATGTCTGATGTATTTTCCATAATGTAACCAGAGTAATGGTCCTATAATTAATAATAATAATAATAATGATGTCTAGAAGAAAAAACTTTTCCTCCACTGTCTTAGGTTCTGAACTGGTGACCAATTAATTAAACTGTCACAAGATGAGTAATCGGATAAAAATCATGTACTCACATGCACAAGGGAGCGATCAAAAGAAGTAGCTAGCTGGTTAAATAGTTAAAATTAGAGGCTTTAAGTACCTAACTTATTAGGGGAAATCGAAGAGGGGAGTAAAGGCTTTACGTGAAGAACAAATCATTTTTTTTAAGGAAAAGCAGCTAGGTTTTTAAAATTAAAAGAAGATAAGAGAGTTTGTGATAATATTGGTTTAGGACGGAGCACGTGGTCTTCTGTCTTCTTTTTGGCCATGATGCTTTCTTGAAGAGAAGAGTTTTACAAGTTTTACTTTTAGTCTCTGTCGTGGAATAGATCTCTCCCAATGAGAGAATTTATGGCAGCCTCATTTCCCAGCAGTTGATGCTTTTTGTCAGATAAAGTAAGATCCTAGAAGGCTTTTCTCTGATCCGTTGAATCTTGTATGTCTTCTGCTTAAGACAATCTTCATACGAAACCCTCATCTCTGAGTGAGTCCACACAATGGCAATCATTTATTTAGTGTTTACTCTTTACCAAACATTATTTTAAGTCGCCGATGTGTATTAGGTAGTATAATCCTTAAAATAATCCTGTTAAGTATGTACCATTAATACACACCTAAATGTTCCCATTAATATTTTAGCTGAATGAACTGAGTTCAAGGGGCAGCATAGTGAAGTGATTAGACTATGAACTCTAACACCACATTGCTAAGGCACCACCATTTACTGTCTGTACACTGCTGCTTAAACTAATATTCTAATCACGCCATTCCTTAGGTTACAAGGTTTAATATTTCGGCATTACTTACAAGGAGTTGTAAATCTCACCTCTGCTTACACTCTGACCTCAATCTTTTATATTTCTTCATATTTCTGAAAGTCTATCCTGAGAGATACCCTCCCCTGACCCCAGGATTTTGTGCTTGTAATTCTTTCTTTCTTAAGGTCTCTCTTATTTCCCATAGCCATCTAACTTTTATTTAATATTCAGGTATCAAAGATACCACTTTCTCCAAGAAAATTTCTTTTCCATACAGTGGGTGCTTCTCTTATGTACCCTCATTGCATCTTCAAATTTTCTTTCCCTAGAATGCATTGCACTGTATTTACCTTCCTTTCTGATATACTAGGCTTTAAGGCTTTGCAAAGGTATTTTATTATTCACTATGTGATTCCCAAACTAATATTATGCTTGCCACATAACAGACACTCAAGAAAATACTATGTATAGAAAGAAAAAAATAAAAGAAAGAAGGGAAGGATGCAAGGAAGGAGACAATTGCAAACTTTAAAAAGATTAGATGAGAAAACCACTTGAGGGCAGGAGTTCAAGACCAGCCTTGGCAACAAAGTAAGACTCCATGACATGGTTTGGATCTATGTTCCTGCCCAAATATCCCAAATATCATGTTCAATTGTGTCCCCATTGTTGGACGTGGGGTCTGGTGGGAGGTGACTGAATCACTGGGCAGAGTTCTTATAAAAGGATTAGAACCATCTCGTTAGTGCTGTTCTTGTGATAGTGAGTGAGTTATCACGAGATCTGGTTGTTTATTGAATAGCCCACACCCCTCTCTATCCCTCCTGCTCCAGCCATGTGAAGTGCTGGCTCTCCCTTTGCCTTCTGCTGTGATTGTAAGTTTCCTGAGGATTCCTTGGAAGCTGAGCTGATATCAACATCATGCTTCTTGTACAGCCTGGAGAAAAGTGAGCCAATTAAACCTCTTTTCCTTATAAATTACCCAGCTTTGTGTATTTCTTCATAACAATGCAAGAATAAACTAATGCACTCTATCTCTGCGAAAAAAAAATATATATATATATTAGCCAGGCATGGTTGTTCCCACCTGTAGTCCCAGCATCTTGGGATGCTGAGGTAGGAAAATCGCTTGAGCCCAGGAGGCTGCACTGAAGCATAATCATGCCACTGCCTGGGTGAGAGAGTGAGACCCTATCTCTAAAAAAAAAGTGATAAAATAATAAATAAATATAACCGGAACCAATTTATAACTTTATATGAGTGATTTGAAAAGTTAAATGAAAGTATTTCATGACATAAAAGTTCTTAGAACAATAACAGTATCAACAATGGACAAGTGAAGAAAATGGGTAACTATTAGAGTAAGAGTAGGACCATGGCCATTTCCTGTCTCTATCTTTATTTCTATTTCTGTTTGAGAGTGCAGGCCAGAGTCTACTATAAGCACGAATTGTGCTTTCATGTTGTGTTTTTCTGACCTGGTTAAAAGATATCTGTCATGTGTTCAGCTGGCCAAAGGACATCAACATATGCCATTTTCAAATACAGGAAAGATTGCCAGGATCAGTCTCAGTTGCTTGCCCTTGCCAACATTTTGTGAAACACATACTTGTTTCTCTTTAGAGTTGCCAGTCTCCAGCCTTCTGTGAGCCAGAGACTGAACAGATTCCACCCGGACTGCTATGTTGCCCTGCTTCCCGTCGTATGTCATCTTCTTATCTTCTTTTAATGTCTCTACAAACAGCAGAGTGAGAAATAACACAAATAACACTGGATATGCTGCTCATGCTTTTATAATTTTGTTACTTTGAAACAAGAATATTCAAAATGGAAGAATTTACTTTCAAATTTGACATGCCTCATGATGATAGGAAAAGCTTTTTTTTTTTTTTGTCAACTGGCTCAATTGGAATCAAATTCTGTCTAATAAGCTTTGGATCTTTCTTGGAGAAAAATGTAAAGAAAAAAACAGTCTCTGAAAGTGATGAAAAGAAAGTTCAAGTTACAAGGAAAACTTTTGTCCATTTCTCCAGTCAGTATCAATATTTCCCTGTGGGTGACCTGCCCCATATCCACATGTTTCCCTAAATATGTTACAAGTGCCATTGAAGGGAAAAGGGAGAGGAAACTGGACCCACTTGGCTGTGTGCTCATGTACTCAGCAGTCAGTAGCTTCCTGCTAGATAAGAGCCTACTACCTGCTCCAGAGGGAAACAAAGGAATTGTTCACAAAAATAAATTTTCCAGCGAGGTGTTCACAATTATGACTCTTTCAAACAATTTGACATCACATTTGCAGCTATTTTGTTTTTTTCTTAAAAAATGTTTTTGTCATTATATATTTTTTGGGGGCAGAGTGGGGCAAATTTCTTTAATGCTGCTGGGAAGTCTAACAAATTTTGTGTGGATTTTCCATTCTTTAAAAAAGTCTAATTAATTTTGTGTTTATTCTGCTTGGCAACCTAAAACAAAACAATCTCTCGCTACTAGAATGAAAACACCTGAAAGCAAATACTGTGCAAGTGAACAGTTCAATTTAAATCAAAAAAGCATGTGATTATCTTGATAAATTGGGAAGAATTAATACATACTACTCAACATTCCTGTTTGATTGTCTTCATACGGCCACAACTCAATCGCATCTATAGCATAGTAATGTATCAATATTCTACTAATAACAAACTATGTGACTAAAACTTTGAAGGAAGAAATATTTCTCTGTATTTTCTATCAAACCTAAATATAAGCTATTAAGAAATTATAAACAAAAAATGTATTTTGTGGATGAACTAACTCCATAAAAAGTATAAACTAAATAAGTTAAAAGTTTATAAGAAACAAGAATATGGGAAAATCACAAAACCTCATCCTGTTCAAATACTGAGATTGTTCTCAAACTCAGAGCCCATTAACTGAACAAGACACCTGATTCTCTTAAGAAAGAACCTGCAATGTGACGTGTGTGTGTGTGTGTGTGTGTGTGTGTGTGTGTGTGTGTGTGTGTATTTTCTCCAATCTTTGCTGAAAGGATCATACATTCATCACAAAGGAAGGGGACTATCCAGATATTTGAGAATTTCTGGATTTTGTACCTGAGACCCAAAATGCTAACATGCTTATGTTGTTTGACTATGGACATATCAAAACCAGGTGATATATAGATCATTCTGGCCCACATTCTTCTACATTGAATGCAGTGATCCTTAGACACATCTTGAAATTATTTTTCCGATCCTTGAACCCTCACCATCATTCAAGGACATCAGTTAGTCTTGTACTCTGTCTTTCTTTTTCTTTTCTTTTCTTTTCTTTTCTTTTTTTTTTTTTTCGAGACAGACTTTCGCTCTTGTTGCCAAGACTGGAATACAATGGCACGATCTTGGTTCACTGCAACCTCTGCTTCCCAGGACTCTCTCTTTCCTGAAAGGCCCAGGAGTAGCAAAAATTTATACTTACTGGGATTTTCACAAATTCTGGAAATGAATTTGTCCTGTCTAATCACATTGCTTCTGCCAACACCACTCACTGAGGGTTAGCATTACACATAGCATGACCTCAGTCCAAGAGGGGGATAATTTTATAGTGAAGGAAAAACAATGAAGGGCACATGTATAGAAGCAAAAATTTTTGCCCATATCACCTGTGCAATGCCGATATGATAGAATGCCGATATGATAGAAATAGCCTTTCAAAGGCTCAGGAAAATGCATCAGGTTGATGAATACATGATGTGGAGTTGGGAACTGTAGTATACATGTTAAAACAACAACTATTTATGCTGCTGCCATTTTTTCTCAATAACTAGTCTGGGAATCAAAGAGTAGAAATAGGAATGCCTTCTTTCTTCATCATTTCTATCGTCCCACTTGGGGATTTTTAAGTTCTCATCTGTGCAATATCGGAGTTTGTGGGATTAGAGACTGTGGTGCCCAGAGATGAAATACTTTGACCAGAGGGTGCAACAAATGCTTCAGTACATGAGACACCATAATGTCTGCTTCACTGTGGGACAGGATAATAGGTCAGAATCCAAAGACAGGGTCTCTTCTCCTAAAAAGACTAATTGAAGCTGATTTGCTTGATGTGCTAAAGTTGCAGCTATATAAAGGTTAATGAAAATGTTGTGTGGAATTCAAGGACTTATTGAAAGTTCTTTCTTGTGCTTCCACTTCTTGTGACAGTGGATTGGTAATCAAAGCAACTGTAGGGTAATAAAAAACCAGGTAATTGGGAAATCAGAACCCTGAGGAATTAAGACCTTAGTCAACTCACCAGGACAAGTACCTAGGCCAGTGGAATGCTGACCAAGAGAGATGGGACTGAGAAATAGAAAGTAGAGGAGGAAAGTTATGAATACACAAAATTGTCTTGGGACTAGCTGTAGCCATAAGAGGGTAATTTTTCACCATCCTTCCCGTTTCAAATATTCTTTTAGAGGTTGATACTAGCTACCACCTGGAAGCCTGAATATTGTATCTCCACACTGGGGACTCAATGTGACCATGACTAAAATAGGATAGTACAAGAGATATAAAATACACAATTCATGAAGTACAGTCCACTTCAGTTTATAGGCAACTATATTAGATCTTTTCCCAGCACATAAATTACAGCTTCCCATCTTAAAAGACTGTTTTTATTTCCTGTTCCTGAGAGCTTTCTTGCACTGCAATCATTCAGCATCAATTGTGTACTAACCCAGGGAAGGAGAGGTAACTCCCCAGGGAAGATAGAAAGCCCAAACCTATTTGTCTGCAATATGAGTCTGCACACTAATGAATTGTCTTTTCTCTTGTCTCATCTTTCTTATTTCCTCATGAGTGCTTCATGGGGTCACCTCTCAAAGTACCTAACTCTATATCTCAAGTATTTCTTTGAGTGAATAGAGATAAAGAGTTGAATTATCATCATTAGCCATGTATACAGGATGCTCAGGCCCTCTTAAACAGTGTGTCCATCCCCCCAGCTGATATACATGTTGGTTGCTAGCAATTCACAGCTGTACTTTCTCTGGAGCACTGCCACTCTCTTCTTCCAACAGGTCAGAGTTGCCTTTCCTTCAACCTAGACCGAAGGCAGTGAGTGATCCTGCCTAAGGTAAGACAAACACTGTTGCACAATTTTTGCCTAGAACCTCTTTGTGGTATCAGACTGAAGCTAGCTTTCAACTGAGGCAAAGGTTTGCTTACTGTTCCCCCGACACTGCCTTATCCTTCCTTTTGCCTCAAAACATCACTTGAATCAGTGAAAAAAAATCACTATCACAGACTTTGCATCTGGAGAAGCTGACTTAAAACACGTGGCACTGTAAGGCCCTCACATGTGTGGGAACTCCAGAGACTATACTGATCCTATACTGTGTTGGGGGTAGAAAAAAGAGTTCAAAGGCAATTAGATCATGAGAAGGGGGCTTGTGCCTGCTATTCCAAGGTATTAAACCCTAAAAGGAAGCACTGACCTAATCTCCAGCGAGATTTGAATGAATGAAAAGCAAACAAACTTCTGCCTCATTTTCTATTGTTTCTTTAGAAAGGTATAGTACATGATTACACAAATAAATGGCCATGTGATACTGGAACAGGCCTTATAGATTTTCTTGGGTTCATCTTCTTTTAAAGGATGATGTTTTTGTAAGCATGCATAACAAATAAGAAGTGTTCATCTTAATATTGTAGAGTTCCATGAAACACAGCATGGAGTTAGAACTACAAAATATGTCCTGTACATACAAGAGTAAACCACACATAACACAGAGAGCCACTAGACCTAAAGAGACCTAATGGAACAGAAAAAAAAAAAAAAAAAAAACTTTACTGTAGTGACCTATATGGAACGAACACAAAAAATCAAAAAAAAATTTATGATCAGCACAACAAATGATGGCTAAGAACAGTTAATGCTCGTCTCTCCCTGAAAATATAGCTTGCTTTGTTGAAACACTCAGTCAACTTAATTCAGATGAAACTTTAAAAGAAAAATGGAAATTCCCTAACTTTTTACAAATCAATAAAAGGGAATTATTACACAGGACTTTTTTTATTCAAAGGTTTGTCATGATCACAAGAAATATAATTTTCTTTCTTAAATAATTTGCAATATAGAATAAGACATCAGAAGAAGGTGTCAGTGAAAAAAAATCAAATATATCTAAAGAAAGTGCCAACATCTATTATTGTAAAGCAGGTGATAGCAAGCGATAGCAAACACAGAGTGACAGCAAGTGATAGCAAAGCCTTTGGGCATTATTTATAATAAACATTTTCAGATACACATGCTTTGGTTACAACTCTCTGGGAAATATACTTTTTAAGGATATTGATAATTTGGATTCTTATAGGCTAAAAATTACATGCAGATATACAAATCCAGAAATATATTTTAGGCAAAATAGTTATTAAGAACATAACAACATAATAGATATTCACTATTTAGCAAGGAGAAACAAATGCAATTTCTTTGTTTGCACAAAGGAAAAAATCAAGGATATTTTCGTATGCAAGGGAATTTGTGTTTTATTTAGTCCAGCTCCTTTAAAGATCAGCATATGGAAATGGGAAGGTGGAAAGTTCTTGCTCATTGCTTCTACAGCTAGTTCATAGCAGATCTAGCATCTTAGCTATGAAAGTGGTATTTTTCAGCAGCAAAGCTGAGAACAGCGAGAACCTGAGATTTTGACATTCAAGGTTTCTTTTTTAATTTGATGTTTTCTTAACTGTTATTGAAATATTCTCACCTTTAATTAGATTAATATGTATGATATCTTAAAATAACCACATAGTGAACACAATATGTGGAAAATAAAACATCTAAGAGATGAAAACAATATGAAGCATAGGTGGGATTTTTTTAATAGAAACTACATTTTAAAGGGTTTTTCAGCAGCATGATTTTGTTATGAAGTATGTGAGCTTTATCCTTTGGCATTTAGAACAATTTCCAGAAGTAGCTCCTCAAGCAATTTCCAATTTTATAGGTATAGCCCATCAGAAATTTCTGTATATGGAAAACAACTTTGATATATAATTTTTTAGTTTTATTTCCTTTTAAAATTAGTAAATAATAATAATAATTATTATTATTTGTAAAGATGGGGTCTCCTTATGTTGCCTAGGCTGGTCTTAAATTCCTAGCCTCAAGTGAGCTTTATCCTTTGGCATTTAGAACAATTTCCAGAAGTAGCTCCTCAAGCAATTTCCAATTTTATAGGTATAGCCCATCAGAAATTTCTGTATATGGAAAACAACTTTGATATATAATTTTTTAGTTTTATTTCCTTTTAAAATTAGTAAATAATAATAATAATAATTATTATTATTTGTAAAGATGGGGTCTCCTTATGTTGCCTAGGCTGGTCTTAAATTCCTAGCCTCAAGTGATCCTTCCACCTCAGCCTCTTAGAGCTGGGAGTACAGCATTATCCACCATGCCGGGCTGATATATGATTCTTAAAATTGCAATTATTTTAAATTATTTTAAATTATATTTGCAAGATGCTTGAATTACACCTCATTGTATACTTTGTGCATATATTTATCTTACAGGAAACTATTAAAGGAAGGGATCATCTTACCTTGTTCTTAATTATTGCATGAAAGTCAGACACTGTGGTTCATGTCTACAAACCCAGCACTTTGAGAGGCCAAGGTGAGAGGATTACTTGAGGCCAGGAGTTTAAGACTAGCCTGGGCAACATAGTGTGAACCTGTCTCTACATTAAAAAAAATAATAATAATTATCTATGTATAATGGTGTCTTTCTGTAGTACTAGCTATTGGGAAGGATGAGGAAGGAGAATTGCTTCAGAGCAGGAGTTCAAAGTTACAATAAGCTTTGATAACAGCATTTACTCTTTTAAGCTTAGGGATTTATTAGTCTGTTCTCACATTGCTGTGAAGAAATACCCCAGACTGGGTAATTTATAAAGAAAAGAGGCTTAATTGACTTACAGTTCAGCATGGTTGGGGAGGCCCCAAGAAACTTACAATCATGGTGGAAGGCACCTCTTCACAGGGCACCAGGAGAGAGAATGAGTGCCAGCAGGGGAGATGCCAGATGCTTTTAAAACCATCAGATCTGATGAGAACTCAGTCAGTATCATGACAAGGGCATGGTGGAAATTGCCCCCATTATTCAGTTATCTCCACCTGGTCCCACCCTTGACATGTGTGTATTATAGAGATTCAAGATGAGATTTGGGTAGGGACAAACAGCCAAACCATATCAGGGTAAAATAATAAAAACACAAATGAAGGGGTGGCCTGCCCCTCCACACGTGTGGGCGTTTCTCGTTAGGTGGAACGAGAGACGAGAAAAGAAATGAGACACAGAGACAAAGTATAGAGAAAGAAAAAGTGGGCTCAGGGGACTGGCGCTCAGCTTACAGAGGACCCATGCCGGCACTGGTCTCTGAGTTCCCTTAGTATTTATTGATAATTATCTTTACCATCTTAAAGATAAGGGAGTGGCAGGGCAATAGGATCATTGAATGGAGAAAATTAGCAGTAAGACATATGGATAAAGATCTCTGTGACATGGGTAAGTTCAAAGGAAAATGCTGTGCCTTGATATGCATATGCAAACATCTCCACAAACCTCTTAGCAGCATTGCCCCAGCAAGTCCCGCCAACAAGTCCCACCTTATGCTGTAAGGCGGTTTTCTCCTATCTCAGTAAACAGAGCATACAATTGGTTTTTACACCGAGATGTTCTATTGCCCAGGGACCGGCAGGATTTTTAACCAGCAAGTTGCCTTCAGGCACTTGTTTAACAAAGACACATCCTGCGCAGCCCAAAATCCATTAAGCCTTGAGTCACCACAGCACATGTCTCTTTCAAGGACAGGGTTGGGGGTAGGGTCACAGATTAACAACATCTCAAATACAGAACAAAATGGAGTCTCTTATGTCTACTTCTTTCTATATAGACACAGTAACAAGCTGATCTCTCTTTCTTTTCCCCACAACAAATTGATAGCTTATGTGAGAATCACAATTCAGTGGGATAGATAAAAATGTTTGGGTTATATTTCTCTGCTTCACCAAGCTTCAGGTAAAGGAATATTTTTAAAACATGTGATTTTCCCAACTGATTTGGAAGTTTTGATGGTTTGTAAATATTAAAGATTTAGAACTGCAAGTCATAAATTTTCTGTGTAACAATTTCTCTGTATAACAAGAACACAATGTTTTATGGACTGCTTAAGTCACTTCATTCACCATTGAACTGAAACTAAGGAGAAACATCGTGTGGAACAAAGTGACATGACTCAAACATTTCAAGAATAGAAATGAAGAGAAAATTGATGATTCATCATATAACCAAAAAATGAATTTATTTGTACAATGTAATTACCTTAGTTTGGATTAGTTAAAACTGAGGCTTAAGTTTGCCAGTCATGTTACAGTACTACTAGTTAATTAAAGGAAAGTACAAGAAAAACTTAACTCCAGCAAATATGACTGCACCTGCAGCTCTGTTTTCACAAACACATGCATTTTAAACATCAACTTAAATAATGCCAAGCACTAGGGAAGAAATTATAAAATAAAGTCATTATTTGGCTTGCTACTATATTAGTGTTTTGAGGTAGCTTTTCCTTCTGTATTTCTCCACTTTTTAAATTTCTGTGCTGTTACATGCACTGTAAAAGAAGGGCTTTATTCTAGCCAAATTCTCAAAGCTTTTAAGGTTAACATTATTATACAATTGTAGTATTTTAGCCAAAAATAAACAAGAATCTTTTATATTTAAAATAAGTCTAATTGCCCTATTTATGATTTTTTTCTTTTTTGGTATCAATTGCTGTGTTTAAACCTTTCATTTTGAGGTAACTTCTGACTTAGGGAAGTATTGCAAGAAAGATACAAATAGCTCTAATATAACTTTCATAAAGATTCCCCAAGTGTTACCATTTCACCATATCTGCTTTATAATTTTTCTCTACATCTATACATATATATTATTATCTTCAAACTGTGGAGAGTAAATTGACACCCTTCATCCCCTAAATAATTCATTTTGCATTTACTAAAATCAAGAACATTGCCTTGTATATTAACGTTATAGTTATCAAAATTAGGAAATTAACTTTGAAGTGTTATCTGTTCAATAGACATTATTTAGATGTCACCAAGTGTTCCTATAGTGATATTTCTTGTAAAATGTTTGTTTGTTTTAGTTTCTGCTCCAGGATGCAATCCAGTATTAACACAATACATTTAGTTGTCATGTTTCTTTGGTTTTCTCTAATGTGAAATAGTTCCTCAGATAATCTTAGTTTTTCAGAACGTTGATATTTTTGAAAATTACAGGTCAGTTATCTTGTAAAATTCCCCTCAATTTGGTTTTATCTGATATACCCTAATGACTAAATTCAGGTTATGCAGTTTGGGTACAAATATCACAAAACTGATGTTCTGCTGTTCTCAGTGCACCATGACAGTAGATGATAGATGATAACTTGATTATTTTAAATAGCCTAGCTTAAATATAATGTTACTTTTACTATCATTCTTGTCACAATGCCATTCTTTTCAGTGTATGTAATATGTTACAAAAACCATTGTATTTGTTGCTTTTTGGGAGCTCCGGATTTTCATATTTTTTAACCGAGTTTATAACTATTTTTACTCTTTTTTCTTTTGATATTAATCTTGGCTCACTGCAACCTCCACCTCCTGGGTTCAAGCAATTCTCCTGCCTCAGCCTCCAAAGTAGCTGGGATTACAGGCATCCGCCACTGCACCTGACTAATTTTTGTATTTTTAGTAGAAACTGAATTTCACCATCTTGGCCAGTCTTGTCTTGAACTCCTAACCTGGTGATCTACCCACCTCAGCCTCCCAAAGTGCTCAGATTACAGGCATGAGCCACTGTGCCCAGACAGCATTTGTATTCTCTATTATTCCAGATATAGATTTAAGTTTGATGTTTATTTGTTGCTGTTCTTTTTCTCCTTCAAGTTTTTTAATTTATTATTTATTGTACATGACCTTATCAAGTGCTTCTGTTTTGTCTTCTATTATCTGTATAATAGAGTTACACTGGAAATATTTTTTAAAAAGAAGAAGAAAAAGAAAACTCTCATATGGTTACCACTGAAATTTCATTTTCTTCCAAATTCTCCTCCATGTGGTTATGACTTCCCTTCATAAATATTAATCACTAACACAAAGTTTAGTTTCCTTACTCAGTAGACCAATTGTTGAAGAAATAATAAATCAAATTGATTAAATAAGATTCACAAAACTGTTAGGAAATCTCAAATAGATCACAAGTAATCTAACATCTCAAGAGTTGGAATTTCTCCTGAATGTAGTTTGAAAATATGATGAAATGTAGTCTGAAAATATGATGAATACAGTCTGAAAATATTATGAATAGGATGAAAATATTATATCTCATTGAGTAATTTTATAGATGGTAGTAGAGCATCTCATTAAATAATTCCACAGATCACTAATTTAATTAAAATGAGGTGCATTCAAAAAAGTCATTTTTTTAATCCACAATAAATTTATATACTAACACTGAGGCAATGTAGTTGGTGCTTGAAGTTACCCCCAACAACATTTTAGAAGTTAGTTAATTTATATTGTGTAGTTGCAGGCCATGTATATAGTGCTGAAGATGTAGACGAAATTCTGACTCTTTGGACTTTAGACATAAGTAATCGATCCAAGACTATATTGAGACTAGTTCTTGTTGCTCCTCCATTTCATCATGTAAATTCCCTGAAAGCAACTGAATGTTAATCATTTTTGTTGATTTCCATAAAAGAGTCATTTCAATTATATCTAAAATAAAATACACTAGTTCAGCTTGAGTGTATATACCTCTTATGTGTCATAAGTTACTTTTCCTTTCTATGGGGAAATTTGTAATTTACCAATTAGGTATTGAGAATAATGGTGGATCTGTTATTGTGACACATAATCCCTAAAAGTCATTCTACTCTTCATTCTATAAAGTAAACTAGGCTTTACTGCATGCTTTCATGGTCTAGGCAATCTAATCTTTATTTTTTTCCTTCTATTTTGTTATTAGATATAATAGACCTGCCATATATATGGCATACTTTTTTTTTTTTTTTTGATAGGGAGTCTCACTCTGTCACCCAGACTGGAGGGCAGTGGCCCAATCTGGGCTCACTGCAACCTCTGCCTGCTGGGTTCAAGCGATTCTTCTGCTTTAGCCTCCTGAGTAGCTGGGATTACAGGTGCGTGCCACCACGCCTGGCTAATATTTGTATTTTTAGTAGAGATGGGGTTTCACCATGTTGGTAAGGCTGGTCTCAAACTCTTGACCTCATGATCTTCTCACCTCGGCCTTCCAAAGTGCTGAGATTACAGGTGTGAGCCACCACATCCAGCTAGTCATACTATTTTTAATCATGTTATGGGATTGAATATGGACTTGGAAGAGTATTTTTTCTCAGAATCTTATAAATGGTAACATACTCTCTTTCACATGGTAGTAGATGCTGAATGTTTCCCTTTCTGATCACCTGAACCAGTTGGTTCATGCATCTCCCAGCTATTTGTGAGACCTGTGCTTAGGAAATAACTCTTATCTGACATTTTCTCCAGAGAACTGCTCTCGGTCAAGCAGGATCCACCACAGCAGAAGTTACATGCCACTCCCTGTGTGGAGGGCAGACTTTTGCTCCTGACTGACTGGTATAGGGTCCAAAATGTATTGTTGTAATTTGTATTCTATAGCTTCCACGTGGTATCAGACTGAAACAAATTTCCAGCAGGTACGGCATTATTGCTCAAAGTTTTTCTCTTAACCTTCATTGTTTCACTGTTTTCCTTTCTCAGGGCTTTCTGTAATAAGTTACATGGAAAAAAATATCCTCTTAGATTCTGTTTCTAGGAAACTTAAGACAGTGTATGCCAGGAGTCATCCTAGGAAGGGGTCCTGGAGGATGTAATTCTAGATGGCAATAAGGATCTCAATGCTGATTCCAAATCGAGTCTGGACAGTCCTCAAAATGCTGTAGCAGTGGAATTGCTAAGGCTTCATCTATGATGGTCTGGAATGGGATATAGCAAGAAGAAGATGCACTCACAGTGCAATGTCTCAGGTGTTTGAGATTAATGAGAGAGCTGGCAAGAACAGTAGAGCAGTAAAATAGGACTGGTGTTGCTAAGCTCCAATGATTAATTTATCTGAAAAAGTGATAGGCTCATATCTATTAATCAACAATTGAAAGCAATTTATGAAAGTCAGAATGCCTCTTTGGCAGTTGTTAAAGAAACCATCATTTTCTGCAGCTAGGCAGTGAAGACAGTTGGATATCAGGCATAGAACATAATTGTAGAAAGTAATGGAAATTCAGACTGAATTCTTAGCCTAGGAGCATTCCCTGTGCCATACTCAATACAAGTAGAGGAAAGAAGGGAGAAACGAGATTAGGCATGGGGATATAAGGGTAGATGCACCAAGATCCTGAACACTTGGCCCCTTTGTAGAGGACAGTGGCAGTCCTTTTCTTGACAATTGTGAAGAGGCTTATTGGCAGGACGATTCTCTTCTCAGAATCTGACATAGCTTATTTCTTTGCCATCAGACCAATAAATGAGGTCTAAACATGAAAAAACAAAACAAAACAAAACAGAAAAGTGTCTTGTCTACTAAAAGGTAAAAAGAATTTTAAACTGGAGGAGCTGCAAAACCTAGACAATATACACTCACAGGACCATGAGACTATGTATAGGAGTGAATATTTTAAGGGAGCTAAATGAGCTGTGTATGCACACATATTTTAAAAGCAGATAATGGATTTTGTCAATATCTGAGCACTCTCCTGTGAGTTGGGATGTAATGCTCTGGAATGGTGCTCAGGCCAATTCTGATGCATGTGGAGTTGAGTTGGCACATAGAACCTAAGAAAATAGCCACAACGCACATTAAACAAAATGACACTTGCAGGAGAGCAAAGGCTGAGAATAAATGAAAGGAGAAAATTCCTTGAGAAGTAAGAAATACCAAATGTAAGACACAAGAAATTAGAAATCTTTGTTCCTCACAACACAGGTATGACACTTCATTTACAATGGCTGCAATAACAGCCTATTTGAGGTGGGTATTGATATCATAAAGAGGCTCAGTGGCAGATCTTCTCTGTAGACTAATACTAAAAGTAGGAGATGCTGTTGCAGAACTGGGCTCTTAAATTGACAGTAATATAATTTCTGAAAGAAGCAGCCAGGTAGAAGCATTTCAATCATCGAGGTAAGGTGAACATCATTCCCTTTATGGAACAACATATGTATCCTTTGTAACCACCTTAATCCACTGAATCTACTTTATGGCAAAGCAGGTGAAGTGGTGAGCACCATGGGATCTGACAGCTCTATCATATGCCACATTTTAAAGATGCTGCGTTCCTGGTACAGCATAGTCAATAGTACTAATAGAGTGTCAGTATGGTGATGACATATCACAAACGTGGTGAATTGTAAGGGAATACACCTGAAAGGGATGTACTATGTGATTCAATATCATGTCATTTGAGATATATAGGATAAATAATAATTATAACTACTTTGAAATTGGGTGCTCACAGTTGAGTGCCTCTGATATATTGAAGAGAGAAAATAGCTTACACCAATGACCGACTTCTTTTCATCATTCTGGACTCTGTTCAAACGTCAGTTCTTTAGACATATTTACTTCCAACTAATGACCGAGCACAGTGAGTGTACTAGAACACCAATCTTGCTTGATGTAGGATCCCTTTAATGGGAAACATTTGCTTGAAAACTCGCCAGTAGCCTACCAAGACTTTATCAAGGCTAAGCCTCATTTGAGGCTCTTTCTGCCTACCTCATCCTCCCCTATTATTCCTTGCAGATTAGAACTTCCATCTTGATCTGAAGGCTCTCACTGCCTATGCCTACATCCTGCCCCTTAGTCAGTTTAGTAGCTTACAACAAGGCTGTTTGATCCTGCACTGTGATAGTAGCATAGCTGAGGAGCAACATCTATATCTGAGAGTAAGGGTTATGAAGCTTGGAAGACTTAAGTTCTCACCCAGACCAGCTCTGTGATGACAAGATCAGGACCCTGGTTGGGGAAACCTAAGGTATTAAAACATAAAATGAGAACATTTGAATGAAGGCCCTAAGAATTTTGGCTCACAGATTCCTGTGAGTCCCCAAGGCTTGCCGTGCTGGCTCAGTCCTCTAGAGTATGAGCTAAGACTTTCTTTCTATGGGAACAGACTGCAGAGGTGTTTCTATGACACGTCAAGAGGTGACCTTTAAGGTAATTTATCCATTTTGTATTCTGGCTGCCAGGTTGGTAATTAGACTACAATATCAGCATGATGTGGACAGGGATGTGCTGGGCCTGATAAACAGTAAAGTTACTGCATTCTACAGAACTTCAACAATTAGCAGGCATGTGTCAGCAACAGCAGGGGAGCAGGCCTGGGATTAAATTGTGAGGGTCCTTTATCAGAAGGTGATAATAAAAACAAGTAATAAATAGAAGTAGATAAGTAAGAATTCATTGGCCTCATGGCCCTTTCTTGGCAGTTATGTTTTGCTGCACAGGTCTCCTTTCCAGACACTGGTAGAGGTCTCCTTTCCAGACATGGAAAGGACAAATCTCCTTTCCAGATACTTATCTCCAACTCAGAATTCTGTTGTGATTTTTAGATTCAGCTTCACATTAATATATTTCCCTCACTGAAAGCATTTAATGGTGGTAGCAAATTATTACAAATAAAGCTAAGTTCCTTCCTGTAGTGTGTCTTCAAATCCAGAAAATGCTGTTTTTCTTCCTCAGTCCTTTGCTTGGGCTGTTCTTACATGAAATTTTTAGTTCTTCACATCTCCCACATTATTCTTTTCATCAATAGCTACTGAACCTAAAACCGTTATTCCCAAATAAATGTATCCCTGTATTTAGAAATTTCTAATATGTGGCCAGATGTTATGACAGTCAAGAATATATATGTTATGACAGTCACTCAATATAGTGTCCAAGATGATGCCCGGTCATTTAATAATTTAATCTTGGACAAGCTTTTAAATTTCTTTAAGCCATAATTTGACATTATTAAATTGTAAATAACAGTATTTACTATAAATATAGTAAGAATTGAAATATAGCCGGGCGCGGTGGCTCAAGCCTGTAATCCCAGCACTTTGGGAGGCCGAGACGGGCGGATCACAAGGTCAGGAGATTGAGACCATCCTGGCTAACACGGTGAAAACCCGTCTCTACTAAAATACAAAAAAATTAGCCGGGCGTGTTGGCGGGCGCCTGTAGTCCCAGCTACTGGGGAGGCTGAGGCAGGAGAATGGCGTGAACCCGGGAGGCGGAGCTTGCAGTGAGCTGAGATCCGGCCACTGCACTCCAGCCTGGGCGACAGAGCGAGACTCCGTCTCAAAAAAAAAAAAAAAAGAATTGAAATATATAAGTTATTGCCTGATAATTAAATGAGTTGTGTGTCTATAGTTTATTTTATTTTTATAAAATATATGAATAATATTTATTTTGGTTTACTTTCTTCAATGTGTACACATTTACATATACATATCCTTCCTCCCTCATTTATTCACTTCCCACTGAATTTATTTATTTTTATTATACTTTAGGTTCTAGGGTACATGTGTACGAATTTCTTATTAAAAATATATCCCACTACTTCTGGAGTACAGCATCATAATCTACATTGCTAAAGTGTGTTGCTGGCCTCCTTCCCACTCAAATGTGCCTAGGAAAATTTTACAGTGAATTAAATTTCGGAAACTACTTTAAGTATTTTAAGTGATTAATATGTTTTTGGAGTTGGTCACAGAAAGATTTATCAAGCATGAAAATTGATGCTCTTTATCACATTGGTTCAACTTAAAATATTGATAATAGAAGGATATAGTTAAGAAGAAATGGGATATAATTTTTATTTATGTGAAGTTATAAAATCTTGACTAAACACAAATAATTTATATTTTTAGTTTTTATTCATTACTTGAAGAGGGTGAAGAATACGGTAATATATTGGCACCTTTGGCTTAAACCAGAATTTAATTTTTTAATAGAAAATTATATAACAATTATTAACTTTTTCTTTCATTATAAAATATAAAAAAAAACTGGCTAGGCAATTTCTCCAAAAATTGTTACTACATATGATGGTTAATTGATGATTATGATGGTAAAATACTATTGAAATAAATGATCTATAAAATTGCTATTAAAATGCTTCCCAATATAATGTGTAACATATATTAAAATCAAAGTGAATTATTATCTAGAAATATATATATATTGCCATGTAGCCATTCCCACTCATTAAGCTGCTAGATGTTTCATAATTCTGTTTTCAAAAAAAAATACTTAAAGTTTGAATTTTTATTAGAATTAATAGAAAACATTTATATTTCCCCATATATAAAGCCATATTGATGTATTCACTTAAAAATGATAACAGTGCATTTCTGGTATTAGATAAGGTTGATTTTATAATAACGTTTTAAATCTCACCTCACTTATATTACCTCACCAATAAGATGTAATTTTTCTCTTTAAAATAATCATTTTGAATACACGTTTTTATAGAGAAACGAGAACATGTTGTGTACATGAAATACAACAACTTTTATAGACAGCTCTGTCATCTACAAAATTTTGTGTTGCTGATCACTTTAGAATATACAAAGGTGTATTCCATATAGCTCATTTAACCTCTACTCCTAATTCTTAGAACAATATCATATCTCAATAATGATTTAATCGAGTGGGCATTTAAATCCTACAAACTCAAGAAAGCATTGTGGGTAGGATAGAACCCTATCAACTCAATCAAACATCCAAATCTAAACAGTCTACCTAGACTTTATATTAGAGTATGTGATTCACATCCCAACCAATCAAAATATACTCTAGTAAAGTAAGAATGGTACAATAAATGAATAAGTCCATGTTCTATAATGAAAACACTATGTATTCAAAAACAATTCTGTACCTAAAATAAATAATACTGTAAATTAAGTTCTGACAATTTCTGGTTTCTTCTTACTGAAAAAATGGTGGTAAATATCACCTGTGTCACTGGGAACTTTTCTTGACCAGTCTGAGTAATATTGTGTTGAACAAGTTCTTATCCTAGTTGGTTTAGCTTGTGTCCACACATGTCTTCTTTGCTCATATATCTGTTGAAAATCTTCAAGTACCTGATATTCGAAGCTCAATTTCTGGGAAAGTTCTTTATTTTTTTCAATATACTCAATGATTTCAGTCTGCTGTTGAGCTCTGTATAACTAGCCCAAACTCCTTTCATATAGATTGATCTTCTTGCTTATGTTATGTTGTCATTGAGAGATCAGAATGAATCAGGGAGCTGTGGGACAGAATACTCATTTTAAAATCCTTGAAGACAGTACATTCAATATCTGCTTTGAGTAGAACTAAAAATTTTTTCTCATTTACTCCACACCATACAACCTCCTATATAATAATATTTGATAGCTTTTTCACAGCAGTAGTGGTAGCATTGATGCTCAATTACCTTAAACCAAAAATCGTGTAATGCTGTGTTACTGCTTATACATTTTCTAAAATATTCAGAACATACTGGCCACTATTGTGTACTTCTTTGCATCAGGAATTATTTACTTAATGAAGATATTTTGCTTATGTGAGTTTACTACTATGGTGTTTCTGTGAAGAGAAATATTAAAAGGCAAATTCAGAAGTTAGCCTCTAGTGCTACCCAGTTCAATCTTTGTTCTCTAGGCATCATTTTTGTAGTTCCCGAATAATAAAGGAAATAAGCATATGAAGTAATGAGCATTCTTTAAATATTTATTTTACATGGTACCAATTTCTCTCAACACAACAGTTAATTCATAGCACAGTGTATAAGTAAAAATGAATAAATATATCTGCGGTATAAAATATTACTGTTACTGTATGCTTTGAAACATACAGTTTCGGTAATGATTATATTTTAAGAGAAAGACTGCACTGTGAAAACGGAAGGCAATCATAATATTGGAGATGTCCATTTTATTATTGTGTAACAATTAGTTTCACTGACAAAAAACTACTTTATAGAACTCTGAAATACACTCAATTTTTTTGTAACTCTTGAAGGAAAAAGCCTAATCAGAATTTATAGCATTTCTTTTAGAAACAGGAGTATCTTCTTAAAATGATTTTTTTCTCTAAAAGCATTTTTATATTTACAGTATTATGAAAGGTTTTGAAAGTTGCTTATATATATTTTAAATCAGAGGTTAAAAAATAATTTCCATATTCTTGATCTTGTTGAACGTCTTCATTAAAATATGGTGTATATGAAATTTTTTCTTACCACTAACAATATTTTTATATGTAGGAATACATATATGTACACACTGTACACATATATATTTCTCTGTGTATATACACATATATATCTATCTGTATGCAATGTATAAACATATTTTGAAAGGAACTGAGTTTACTGATGTATTTAACATAAGCATGCAATGTGCTAATATGTGCAATTAAACGCACAATGTGTTAATAAATTAGAACCTTGCCTGAAAAAAATTAGTCATATTATATTTTATAGTCCTACTGTATGAAAACCATCAAAATAGCATTATAAACAATGACAAAATGTTCTTTTCTGTTTATAAATAAAATCTATGGTTCAAGGACTTCTATAAATCATTAAGACAGACAATTTAACTTCATTTATGTTGCAATTTATGAGCTGTAATAGGGTGTACCAAGAGAATAAATAAAATTACAGTCCACTAAAGATACATTTCTTTCATCTTCCAACATTAAATGATTCCAATATCACATCAAGACAATGACATTATTAAAACAATTTTGCAGTATCTCTTAGAAAAGCATAATTAACATACGTTGGAAATAGATACAAAACTTCTATATTTTCATGAGGTACCTTAAATATATTTTTAAGAAATCTTAAAGACAAACAATAAGTATATTTTAGTTAAATGTTTGTATTATTTATTAAAATATTACTTTGAAATTGTCTCTTCAATTTTATTTGAAATCACTTGGAATTTTTTCCTATTTTTAATTATTCAAGGCCAAGAAAATTATCATGATAGGTTAAAATATTAATTTAATGTTAATAATAATAGCATATTATTACATTAAGCTAACATGTAGATTTGGATTTGATCCTAATAGGCTGACTTTAGTGTTTGCCTTTTAAGCATTTTGTCTATATAGTTTGCTTTAATATGCATAAAATTATGTTCTCAATTGCAATGAACTAAAAATAAGCAAGACAATTATAGTTTTGGAGTATATTTGAAAAATAATTTGATTATTGGGTGAAGCAGTTGTCCATGAAAACAATTCTAAACAATTATGTTTTACATTCTTTTGCCAACTGTTCCACCAGACATGGAAGTTGGGATAATGGTAAAAACAAAATAGCTTTCCAAACTCACAGTGTAATTTTTGAAAATTTTCTGTCTCTAGAGAAGTAAAACTCAGAAGACAATATATTGAAAGTGGGACAATACAGAACATTGAAGGGAAAAAATTGTTGGCAAGTGATATTAGCAAATGCCTGCCTAGAGATTACATGGTTGAAACTAATTATTAACTCATTGCACATGAGTCCAAGGGAGGGGCTTATAATATTTCATACCCTGGACAAGAAATATTTTAATATGAACTAATAAATGGAAATATTCTATATGTTTTAGATGAAACAAGAAGAGAAAACGCTAGAAAAATTCTATGATGATATAAAACTTAGCCTCAAGTAAAAATAAAACATTTTTCTTTAGGTACAGAAGGATGTGGTAAAATAGAAATAAAGAAAAAAATTAAAACATGCTTTGAAAATACATCTGGATTATTGTGTTATGGTTTGCTATGATCGGCATTGACTTGATATGTGACTAGAAATTGATGCACTATAAGAGAAAACACAATCATTTATGTGGTATTTGTATTAAGGAAAAGCAAATTTTAGTTAGTGTCAGTAAAAACCTATCAAATATACGGTAATGAACAGTCAGAAAAATGTGAATGTCAGGTCTGCAATGGGCATCTGTTTGTTTGTTTCATTTTCATGCTTCCCTGGAACATCTTACCTTTGCTCTAGTAAAGAATCTCTCCCAACACATGGATGACATAATTAAAGTATCCTTTCATTCAGACTACAGTGATTGGTTCAAGGTGGTCTAAGCTAATCAAATCAGAGTTGTCTCTGTGAAATTGACAGATTTAAGGGCAGAAAAGTTATGAAGTTGCTATTTGAGAAAAAAAAAAAATGTGAAAGTAGGCTGCCAATGACCCATGTTTGCTACATGGAATGGGTTTATCTGAAAGATGGCGAAAAGGAGACCAGATGATACTGTTTGAATTGATGTCCTTCTGTTTCTGAACTTAATTTTGCCTTAGATGTTTTGGTTACTTGAGAGAATTAATTTCAACTTTTTAATTAACTAGTTCGAAATGAAGTTCTCATACTGCAATGGAAGGAAACATCAATTCATCTCTTACAAATGTACGATAAACCTGACTAAGAACACTTCCTGCAAAGGAAAGTACTACCTGGTTGAATTTTTCACAGAATAGTGCTTATAACTTTTTGTCATGTATAATTTTTACCAAGCTTTTTGAAACCTCTATTTAAATCAAGGTATGGTTTGCATTCTTCTTGTCTGACATTAATTTTTCTCCTTGTCCTGGCAAGATCCTGCCTAATACTGCCACATGTTTACACTAAGATGATTGTTTCCACGTAGTAGAATTAGTATTATTATTTTTAGTACACTCTCATGTTACTGGCCAAAATCTCTTCCATTTAAAAATATCTAGACCTTGTATTGTGTTGCTTTCATACATACTTACCGCTTCTGTTTTTACACTTATTACATTAGAATGCAATGTTAAAATATTTGTGGTATTATACCTTTCCAAATCACAATGATAGCTCTTCATATGCTATCGCTTGTCTTCTCTTACAGTATTCTTTTAATAAAAGTGATAACTTTAGGATTGCCAAGAGAAAAAATATTCCCCCATTATATAGAAGTTTGGACTCCATGGCACTTTTATAGAAGACAATAACTTTTTTATAGCTATACAACAATTTGATTTAATTAAGAAATTATTTCATGTAAAATATCACAAACCTATACATACTCAACAAATGTGATTAAATTCCTACGGCAAGAAAACATTATATGAGATATCAAAGAACATTTTTAGTATATTTGTGTAGAGGTCTTAAGAAATCCAACTTAGGGTCCCAGAGCAAGATGGTCGAATAGGAATAGCTCCAGTCTCCAGCTCCCAGCATGAGCGACACAGAAGACGGGTGATTTCTGCAGTTTCAACTGAGGTACCGGGTTCATCTCACTGGGGAGTGCCGGACAATTGGTGCTGGTCAGCTGGTGCAGCCCGACCAGCGAGAGCTGAAGCACTGCTCAGTGAAATAAAAGGGGCACAAACAAATGGAAGAATATACCATGCTCATGGATAGGAAGAATCAATATTGTGAAAATGTGCATACTGCCCAAGGTAATTTGTGGATTCAATGCCATCCCCATCAAGTTACCAATGACTTTCTTCATAGGATTGGAAAAAACTGTTTTAAAGTTCATATGGAACCAAAAAAGAGCCTGCATTGCCAAGACAATCCTAAGTCAAAAGAACAAAGCTGGAGGGATCATGCTACCTGACTTCAAACTATACTACAAGGCTACAGTAACCAAAATAGCATGGTACTGCTATCAAAACAGCGATATAGACCAATGGAACAGAACAGAGTCCTCAGAAATAATACCACACATCTACAGCCATCTGATCTTTGACAAACCTGACAAAAA
>NW_012121043.1:9019141-9033694 GCF_000951035.1 Colobus angolensis palliatus | reverse complement strand
GCAGCACACCAACATGGCACAAGTATACATATGTAACAAACCTGCACGTTGTGCACATGTACCCTAGAACTTAAAGTATAATAATAATAAAAAAAAGGAAATCCAACTTAGATATAAAGTTATAATGTTAAAAAGACTCTAGGAACTGGATGAAACAGGAAAGTAGAAAATTATAAAATTATTTAAAGACTTTTTTTTACAGAAGCAGAGAAAATAACGAAAGGAAAAGGAAAAAGGATACAAGAGACAAACTGAAACTACTATAGTTATTGTGGAGACAAGTACATAAGGGAATATAAACAAGGTAAAAGTCAAAATATCTTCTCAGAAAGAATAATTTGGGTAACTTTAACTGGATTATTAAAAATCCCATTTGAACTTTGATGCTGAAAAAAAAAAAAAAAAAACGAGAAAGGAAACGGTAATGAAAATGATCCAAGGCCATGAGAAAAATCTAAAAAAGTCATGAGCTCAAAGTAAGCACTGAAAAATATTGAAGGAACCTGAATGACCCTATACAAATATGTCCTAGAGATTTTTAAATAGATCAAGTAAATGTTTCTATCATTATACATCTGTGATTTAATGTATCTTTGTACACATTTTAAGCCTTCTGGAATTATGTGCTTATTAAAAGAACTTCATACCTTATCCTTGTTACCATATTTAAAATTTGTTTTATAATAGACATAATAAATTTTGAGCTATTCTGTGGCAATAGAATCTCTTAATATTGACTTAATAAGGTACATTGATATCATTCTGAGGCCTTAAGTACATATTTAATACAGTTTGAGAGACGTATTTGTTTTTGTGACATACCTGAGAAGTCATTTTTCTATACCAAACTAATATTATTTGTGACTCAAAAATTGTAAACGAATGACCTACTATGAGAAAGTGAAGACTGCTTTAAAAATTTTTTTTAAATACTTGAAGTAATTATGGTTTATTTAAAAAGATTATGAGATATTACATATAGCATGTGACCATAGAAATTATAATATTAGATTGAAAATGATAACACCTCTTTAAAAAAATTTAAATGCTGTGGTTTCCAAAGTAAAATGATTTCTATAAAGGCAATTCAGGGAACATTCTTGGAAGGGAGGCTTTTGAGTTTGTTTTTATGATATGGATGAGCTATGAATGGAGGGGATAGGGCACTCAAACCAGGTGGATGAAATACAGGGATTGCTACACAGAGGCAGCGAAAGTGTGAGGCATTGTGAAAAAGTATGATAATATCACTTAGAAATGGGATTATAGCTTGTGAAGTTAAATAATTAGATAAATCACTTAAAAGTGTTCAGCTCTTAAGTAACCTTAAATATTGGTCTAAGGGAGTTTGTATGCCTTTCATCAAGGCAAATACAGAACTTTATTATATTACATATATCAAATATATCAACAAACATATAAAATATAGAGTACAGATACAAAATTTTTACACTATTACGAAGTTTTCAAAATTATAGTGTATACTTTATTTTGAGTGAGGAAGCTGATTTTCCAACTTGTAATATGGTAAACAACTTTTTGAATTGTGAATTCAAGGTTGATTCAATATACGTACATCAATAAATATGATTCAGCACATAAACAGAATTAAACACAAAAATATATAATCATCTCAATAGATGCAGAAAAGACCTTTGATAAAATTCAATATTTCTTTGTGTTAAAAACCTTCAATAAATAAGGCATCAAAGGAACATACCTTAAAATAATAAGAGCCATCTATGGCAAACCCACATCCAACATCATACTGAACAGGCAAAAGCTGGAAGAAGGGCAAAAGCCCTTGAGAAGTGGAACAAGACAAGGCTGCCCACTGTAACCAGTCCTATTCAACAAAGTACTGGAAGTCATAACTGGAGTAATCAGGTAGGAGAAAGAAATAAAACACATCCAAATAGGAAGAGAAGGAATCAACCTATCTCTCTTCACAGATGATATGATTCTATAGCTAGAAAACTCTATAGACTCCACCAGAAAGCATCTAGAACTGATAAGTAACTTCAGTAAAGTTTCAGGATACAATATCAATGTACAAAAATCAGTAGCATTTTTATACTTCAATAACATCCAAGCTGAGAGATGAATCAGTATTGTAATTTTATTCACAATAGCCACAAAAAGAATAAAATACCTAGGAATATGAATGACGTCTACAATATGATTACAAAACACTGTTGACAGACATCAGAGATGACATACACACATGAAAAAAATATTCCATGCTCACAGATACAAAGACTCACTATTGTTAAAATGGCCATACTTCTCAAAGCAATTTATAGATCCAATGCTATTTTTGTCAAACCTCACATGCCATTTTTCACAGAAGTATAAAAAGCTATTTTAAAATTCATATGAAATCAGAAAAGAGCCAACATCACCAAAGCAATCCTAAGCAAAAAGAGTAAGACTGAAGGCATCACACTACTTGACTTCAAATTATATACTACAGAACTACAGTAACCAAAACAGCATGGTACTGGTAAAATAGTAGAAACATATTCCAACGAAGCAGGTTAGAAAACTCAGAAATAAAGCCACACACTGACAACCCCCGATCTTTGACAAAGTCAACAGTAACAAACAATGGGAAAAGAACTTTTTATTCAATAAATGGTACTGGGATAACTGGATAGCCATATGCAGAAAATTGACACTGAGCCCCTTTCTTTCACCATATATGATAATTAACCCAAGATGGATAAAACATTTCAATGCAAGACCTCAAACTATAAGACCCCAGAATAAACTCTAGGCAATACTACTCTGGACATCAGCCTTGGCAAAGAACTTTGTTGAAGTTGAACTGACAGTCAATTAAGCCTCTTTCCTTTATAAGTTACCCTGTCTCTAGTATGTCCTTGTAGTAGCATGACAGGAGAATTGTATAGAATTCCAAAGACAGGTATGAACAGCTCCAACTTACCCGATACCTGAATTAACTTCTGGGACACTGATCTCAGTCATAGATATGTGTTTGTGGCCGGGCACGGTGGTTCACGCCTGTAATCCCAGCACTTTGGGAGGCCAAGGGGGGCGGATCATGAGGTCAGATCGAGACCATCCTGGCTAACATGGTGAAACCCTGTCTCTACTAAAATTACAAAAATCAGCCTGGCGTGGGGGCGGGCACCTGTAATCCCAGCTATTCGGGAGACTAAGGCAGGAGAATGGTGTGAACCTGGGAGGCGGAGCTTGCAGTGAGCTGAGATTGTGCTACTCCACTCCAGCCTGGGCAACAGCGCGAGACTCCATCTCAAAAAAAAAAAAAAAGACGTATTTGCTTCTGCTTCTGTCATAATTGTAAGTTTCCTGAGGCCTCCCCAGCTATGCTGAACTGTGAGTCATAGATATCACTACGATAGCTTTTCTAAAATATTTATTGTTGTTATTATTACTACCTATCAACATTAATATAGATGCAATTTAATGTAGTTTAAAAATACTAATTCAGGGTTTAGGACAATCCTAGCAATACTTTAACATTGTTTTAACTTGTTTAAATTAGCAGACTAATTTATAGTCACTAATCTATAGTGACAGAAAGTGGTTGCTTGGGGATTGGGCAAAGGACAGAGAGGAACTAGAGGGAAAGTTTACGAAGGGACAAGAGAAAACTTTTTGGAGTGATGGGTATGTTCCCTATCTTGATTTGTATTCAGAGTTTAACTCTCACTTATAAATGAGAACACATAGTTATATTTAGTTTTTCGTTCTCATGTCATTTTCTTTTTTGGTCAGTATTTACCAAGAATAAACACTGTTTCGATATCTATCACCCATAGCTTTAGCTACAATTGTATGTCAGTTAGATGATATAATACAGTTGATACTTTTTATTCATTTTATTCTCCAAATAGTACATTTGTAAGATTAATGTTGTGTTAGTCTGTAATGTTCAATTATATTAATATAATAGTATGTATTTATCATTCTACTAAGGTAGACATGTGACTTATTTCCAGTTGCCACCATTATGAATAAAACACTTATGAGCACCCTTCTAAATATCTCTTGGTAATTGATTGCACTCTAAGGATACACACAGTCTCAGGAGTGAAATTCTGTATCAAGGTGTGGTATATCTTTTCTTAAGCAGGTGTCCAAAATTGATGTTCTAAGCTAGACTTTCTGGATTCTCACCCTTTGTCTACACAGCTTTAGAGTCAGTGAAGACCGAGGAGAGGTTTGTACATATTTGGGGATGCTTCATCTGTGGTTCTCTCCTGTATGTAATCCACCTCACAATATCATTCGACTTGCAAATTGGAATCCTAATCTTTGGTTTCTCCTGTCAGTGAAAAAGCTACTTGCTGTTGGTGGTTAACTTTTTTGAGGTCCAGCTTAGAAAGTGCACACAGGAAGAAGAACATGGGGAATGATGCGATGGGAATTATGGAGCTCAACTCTCAGGCTTCTTTCTCCATAAGGACTACAACCTAGACATGGTTCACAGTTGCTGTTTACTGCTAGAAAATATGGCTTTTATACAGTGAGAGGGCCTGTCCAAGAACAGATAGGATGTCATAGCCGATACGTTGATAACTGATTCATCACATTGTGGTTTGAATCCAATTTTAGAAAATAGAGAAGGACTACAATGAACACCTTCCCATAGGACTAGGCATTATTTGGATAATATTAAAGTAAATACGTAATATTAAGAGAATCAATTATTATTTAATAAAAAGCCTCTTTGGGGTATTTAGATTACATTAAGAGTTTCACTACTATAAATAACACAGAATTTATTGCACAGAACAAATCTAAATATTCACTTTCTCAAAATTTTCTTAGAAATATAATTTCAAAAACATGTAAAATTGACTTTCTTACAAATTTTGTTTTCCACTTCCTATTTCCTATTTTGATGCCCTTAATTTTCATATTGGATATGCACTGCTGAATTCCCGGCTCTGAAACAATTCACATAATAAGTAGTGTGGCACAGAGCATTGCTAACACTCAATTCTTATGCACAAGTAGAGGAATATTGGTTCTTTATAGTCTTCTACCCTGTTGAGACAGTTCTATGGCTTAGGAAGTTTTAACTATTTTCAATGCAAACACTGCCAGCTAATCATTGCACAGTGACCTAAAATGTACCCAGCTGTTTGAGACTTACACGTATTTAAGTAGGAACAATCTTCTTCTTTCCTGAATGATATGATTTTGCTCTGTATTCACACCATAATCTCATCTCAAATTGTAATCCCCATGTGTCAAAGGAGGAACCTGGTGGGAGGTGACTGGATCATGGACAGCCTTACCCCACGCTATTCTCAGGATAGCGAGTGAACTCTCATGAGATCTGATGGTTTTCTAAGGGACTCTTCTCCCTTAATTCTCTCTTTCCTGTCACCTTGTAAGACATGCCTGCCTCTCCTTCCAGCATGATGATAAGTGTCCTGAGGCCTCCCCAGCCATGTAGAACTGTGAGTCAATTAAACCTCCTTTCTTTACAAATTACTCAGTCTTGGGCATATGTGTGTATGTGTGTGTGTGTGTGTGTGTGTGTAATGTGGAAACAACTTGGGAACTGAGTAATGAACAGAGAGTGGAACAGATTGGAGGGCTCAGAGAAGACAGGAAAATGTGGAAAAGTGTGGGGCTTTCTAGAGACTTGTTGAATGGTTTTTGACCAAAATGCTGGTAGTGATATGGACAATGAAGTCCAGGCTGAGGTGGCCTCAGATGTAGAAGAGAAACGTATGTTTAAAAGTGAAGCAGAACATAAAAGTTTGGAAAATTTGTAGCCTAAACATGTGGTAGAAAAGAAAACCCTTTTCTTGGAAGAAATTCAGCCAACTGCAGAAATATGCATAAGTAATGAGGAACCAAATGTTAAAGACAAGACAATGGAGAAAATATCTCTAGGGCATGTCAGAGACCTTCGTGTGGCTCCTCCCATGACATGCCGGAGGCCTAGGGGAGAAAAGTGGTTTCAGGAACCAGGATTCAATGATTTGCCTCCCAGCCACTCCAGTCTTAGCCACGGCCTAAAGAGTCTAAGCTACATCTTGAGTCAGTGCTTCAGAGGGTGCAAGCATCAAACCTTGGTAGCTTCCATGTGGTGTTGGGCCTGTGGGTGCACAGAAGTCAAGAACTGAGGTTTGAGAACCTGTGCCAAGATTTCAGACCCTATATGGAAACACCTGGATGTACAGGCAGAAGTCAGCTGCAGGAGTGGAACACTCATGGATAACCTAGGCTAGGGCAGGGCAGAAGGGAAATGTAGAGTTGGAGCCCCCACACAGAGTCCCCACTGGGACACTGCCTAGTGGATCTGTGATAAGAGGGCCACTGTTCTCCAGACCCCAGAATGGAAGATCTACCAACAGCTTGTACCATGTGCCTGGAAAAGCTGCAGACACTCAATGCCAGCCATGAAAGTAGCCAGGGAAGGTGGTGATGAGGAGCTGTATCCTGCAAAGTCACAGGTATATGGGGCTGCCCAAGGCCTTGGGAGCCCACTTTTTGCAACAGCATGACATGGATGTGAGATACGGAGTCAAAGAGATCAAAGAGATTATTTTGGAGCTTTAAGGTTTAAGGACTGCCATGATGGCCCTGCTGGATTTTGGATTTGCATGGGGTCTGTAGCCCCTTTGTTTGGGCTAATTTCCCCCATTTAGTATTGGGAGCATTTATCCAATGCCTGTACCCCTATTGTATCTTGGAAGTAACTGACTTGCTTTTGATTTTACAGGCTCATACATGGAAAGGACATGCCTTGTCTCTTTGGATTTGAACTTTTGAGTTAATGCTGGAATGAGTTAAGGCTTTGAGGGACTGTTGAGAAGGCATGACTGTGTTTTGAAATGTGAGAAAGACATGAGATTTTGGGGGGCCCAGGGGTGGAATAATATGGTTTGGTTCTTTGTTCACACTTACATCTCATCTTGAATTGTAATCAATCCCCACGTGTCAAGGGAAGGACCCAGTGGCAGGTGATTGGAACATGGGGGAGGTTTCCCCCATGCTGTTATTGTGATAATAAGTGAGTTGTCACAAGAACTGATGGTTCTAAAGTGTGGCACTTCCTCATGCTTGCATGATTTGTTTCTTGCCTGCCGCAATGTAAGATATGCCTGCTTCCCCTTCCACCAAGATTGTACATTTCCTGAGGCCTCCCCAGCCATACAGAACTTTAAGTCATTTAATTTTTTTTTTTAAATAAATTACCTAGTCTCCAGCAGTTCTTGATAGCAGTGTGAAAATGGACTGACACACTGAACTCTGGCAAAAATAACGTAACAAAGAGATTTGTTTAATATTCCTAAATTGGTCCTGGAACAGAGTCCTAATATGATTCTGGCACTTTGCAAACAAGAGTAATACATTTTAAGTGATACAGAAAATGGAATCCTGGAGATTATGAAATAATATTAGTAAAAAAAAAAAATGATTTATAGGCTAGGTGTGGTGCCTCACACCTGTAATCCCAGCAGTTTGGAAGGATGAAGTGGGTGGATCAGGAGGTCAGGAGTTCGAGACCAGCTTCCCCAACATGGTGAAACCCTGTCTCTACTAAAAATATAAACATTGGCAGGACATGGTGGTGAGTACCTATAATCCCGGCTACTCAGAAAGCTGAGGCAAGAGAATCACTTGAAACCATAAGGCTGAGGACGCAGTGAGCCAAGATCACACCACTGTACTCCAGCCTAGTCAAGAAAAGCGAAACTCTGTCTCAAAAAAAAAAAGATTTATAATAGTATGAGGAAAGCTAAATAACTCACAATGAAGGAAAGTCATTACCATGCCCATGCCTATGCATAAAGAAGCAATGGGTGATAGAAATAACTGGAATCTCCAAATGAGAGCTACATGCATAGGAGAGGGCCATGTAAGGGGTACTTGAACTGCGATAGAAAAAGAAAATAGCTACGGCCAACGAGAGAGCTGGCAAATGAAACCTCAACCTCACTGTCCTCTCACCCTCAAATCTGCTCTATTCCTTATTGTCTGAACCTAATCTGAATCCACAGTGTGAAGAAACCAGTCCCTAAAAGTCTGCATCTCGGGGTAAAGAACATTGTAGAAAACAATGGTACATGGATTTGAAAGGTGATACAGTTTGGATTTGTATCCTAGCCCAAATCTCATGTTCAATTGTAATCCCCAATGTTGGAGGTGGGGCCTGTTGGGAGGTGACTGGATGATGGAAGTGGATGCTTCATGAATGACTTAGCACTATTTCCCCCTTAGTACTGCATAGTGAGTGAGTTCTCATGAGATCTGGTTGTTTAAAAGTGTGTGGCACCTCCCCTTTCTCTCTCTTTTTGGTCCTGCTCCTGCCACGTAAGATTCCTGTTCTGGCTTTGCCTTCCATTATGAGTAAAAACTCTCAGAGGCCTCTTCAGCTATGCTTTCTGTACAGCCTGTGAAACTGTGAGACAATTAAACCTATTTTCTTTTTACATTATCCAGTCTCAGGTATTTCTTTATAGCAGTGTGAGAACAAACTAGTACCAAAGGATACATGGAAAATACTCAGAATACCACTTCAGTGATTGTTTGATAATCATCCAGTTAATTATGTTTTCTTCATTCTAAATAAACTAAGGGCAAAATAATTGTATTTTTAATGATTAATAAACAGTTAGAATTGTGTTATATGAGAATGAAGACTTAATGATATTAATAAAATATTTATCAAGCACAAATTAGCATATATAATATAGTGCATTTGCTGCCATATTTTTTGGCTGTATGTTTGCAAGAGATGTTTTCATGTAAGCTACTAGTAATCATTTGTAGGAAATTCTAGTTTATCACATGCAAAACTGAATTTTGGATTGTAAGTTTTTGCTGACTTTGAAAATAGTAAGTGTAATTCTAGAGAAAATTCTTGAAAAATAAAAATAATCAAGTTCCAAATTCTTCAAACACCTCAAAGTTTAATTCTCTTTTTGCCTAGGTCTAAGAACATTTAATATTTTATACTGTCATATAGTAAAACTTTAATTTGCTGGGATGCATTAATCAGTAGTAATGTCTATTTTTCTAGAAGTCTGGGTAAAGAACACTAATGTTCTTTAATGTTTATCTTTTAATGATATTAACTTATCATTGTATTTCTAAATAATGGTAATATTTATGTTAGAGTTAAATATTACAGCAATAATTTTAATAATATTAGAAAATGTATCAATATAAATAACATAATACACCAATATAATGTAGGATATTACAAACATGATACTGTCTGAAGATATCTTGGGTATTCAGAATTTAGTGTCAACACGGTATTTAGTAGAAATAAAGGGGCTGCTATAATACACATAACATTAGTTTATAAATTATAAGTCTTCCTAATACTAATAGTAATGTTGCATTGTCTGTGTGAATCAAATCAAATTAACAATCATATTCTACAATTAATGTTCCAACATAAACATTTTTGGTAAAAGCCATATTCTTCCAAAAATAAAAATTTAAATATTATTTAAACTAAAGTTTCAGTGAATTAAAAAATATTTACATATTATACAATGTGAAAATATAACTTGGTGACACAAATAAATTGGACAGTTTTTAATTTTTTAAATTTAGTCAATAATAGCTATGTAGTTATAATTTTTCATACAAAATTTACCAAGTAAGAATTTTGTTTGAGAGCATAATTGGCAAAAATGAGTATAAGCATAAGAATAAACCTACATATATTTGTGTAGTTAATTCCAGAATATTATTTTTTAAGCTATTTTGTTAGGGTACATTCATTATTTATTCCACAGATTAAATATTAAATTAAAACTGTAAAAACATTTAAATTTTAAGATTCAGTGTGAAGTGTAATAATGTATTCTCTGGAAATTTACAGGTGAAAAGTTAGAATAAAGACATTTTCTTAATTATTGTTATAATCTTGAAGTAAAATGAGTTTATTCAAAAAAATTTTCTTTCATCTCGTGCATAAATGTGTGCATAATGTTTTTTCTCTAAAGATATTTCAAGAAACATACTCTCTTGAAAATGTTGAAGAATTGTATTAGCCTAGAGCATGATACAGAGTTACAAGGACTTTTTAAAAATCATCCTTCTGCCCAACTTGTTTTTACTCAGATAATATATATTCAGTAATATCTAAGAACAAAGGGAGAGATAATCTGAGGAGAAACCTATCTATCTTTCAGTATGTTTATCAGTAGAAGTTTATGATATCTTTTTCATTCCTAGGAAGAAAAGATCCTTTGAAAATGACTACAGTTGAAAAGAAATTTAATTGCCAAAAATGATAATTTTTATAAGTAAATTCCAATTTTTTCATATTTAGCATATGAATCACTTTTATGCACATATTTACAAACATGTTTCTCATCATCTTGGATGATGATAAAAAGTGTACACTTAAGTCCAAATTAATATTCAATGTAAGGATAATGTAATTCACTGAACTGAAAGACACCATAATCCTCAAGGACTTCAAAATCTAGTTTCATTTAAAATATTGATAACTATATGCAACAATTATTTGTATATACTTATATAATCAGAGAGATAAAATCAGTCTCACTCCACATTTTTTAACTTGTAAATACACTGTGTAAAATATATTACACTTACCAAAGTCTTTAAATATTGACAAGCATAAGTACAAAGAAAACATGGAGACAAATAAACAAAAAAGGAAATATAAATTTATGTTTTCCTTTTTTAGACTAATTTTAAGTATTCAAAGTGAAGGAGGAACATGTTAATATTTACATGGCAATAATACAAAATCTTTAAAACTATTTTACATCTGATCCAAAATACCAGACAATTCAACAGCCCCAAGTCATATTGAATATAGGAACAATTCAAACACTTTCCATGTTTGAATTGAGAGCGGCAGCTGGGCTAATTGAAAAGAATTTGTTACAAAATCCGTACTCCAGTCAGAGCCCTGCCACACTGTGCTGTGTAACCTTCATAGGTTATTTACTTCTCAGTTTATCTTTAAAATGAAAGAAGACAGATGTATAGCATCCAAAACATCTTTATAATTCTAAAATTGTATAATTCAACAGGAATTCATGTTTTTCAATGACAGAAGGATATAATCAGAATATATAAAGATCCCTTTGATATACCAAACCAATATTAAGCTTTCAAACATTAGAAAAATTATAGCTTTTATTTTTATGTGGAAATTGTTCAAGCTAAACCCATATAGTTTAATTCATTTTGATATGTGTCTAAGAACTTTGTTATCATTTCTGATGACACTTTTTCTATGAAATATTAATGTCATCTGTTATTTTCAATTACTGTTGATTCATTTTTAGTTTATTGATAGTCATAAAATTTGACTTTATTTGTTTCATTGAAGAAGACTATTTTTCTTCAGAGAATCAAGAAATCTCCTATGATATATGCATCAAAAAATAACTCAGTTTATATTTCAAGTGATATGAAAAATTATCTCTTCTTGTGAAAAGTGAGTTATAATTGCAAAATGACAAACAATATCTGAAACTAATTAGAGCATGTGTCTGCTTGAAATGTGCTCCCAAATTAAATTTATTAATGCTACTGATATTAAACCATATAACTTCAAATATGTAGCTAAATGATAAGAAAACTATTCACCACATGCTATATTAAATTATTCTTAAATAGGCCAGGTATAGTGGCTCATGCCTGTAATCCCAGCACTTTGGGAGGCCGTGGCGAGCAGATCACCTGAGGTCGGGAGATTAGCCTGACCAACATGGAGAAACCCCATCTCTACTAAAATAACAAAATTAGCTGGGCATGGTGGCACATGCCTGTAATCCCAGCTATTCAGGAGGCTGAGGCAGGAGAAATCGCTTTAACCTGGGAGGTGGAGCTTGCAGTAAGCGAAATTCCATCTCAAAAAATATATATATGTATATAAATGTATAATATTATGTTTGCTATGATTTTATTTTACTCTGAGAAATTGTAGTATATAAAAAATATTTTACTCACTCTCTCATTTACATAACAAATGGTTTTCAAACACCTATTGACAGTCCAAGCACTGAGCTAATTCTGAAATTACTAACGTAAATAAACAGAATAAAGCCTTCATGATAAGCTCACATACAGGTCAATAGGTGAGGCAGAAAAACACAGCAGTGAATAGAATAAAATATTTTAGGTATATTTAGAGACACGTTCAAAATATACGAGTAACCTAAAAAAGAATAGTTAACTATAACATGAATTTTTATAATGTCAAAATATAATTTAAAATGCTCCTCACATTATTATATACATAATTCAATTAAATATAAGGTACTTTATTTTAGGGATTTGAAAATTTAATTCTGAAGATCATCTGAAAATGTATAAATACCAAAATTTCCATGCAAATATTATTGAGTTTGGGGATACTGACTTATCAAATAGCAAAGTTCTATAAACCTACCACTTGTGAAATTCCATGTGGGGAAAGAGCCAAGATGGCCGACTAGAAGCAGCCACGAAGAACTTCTTACACTGAGGGACCAGACCAACAAGTAGACCAGCACACTCTGAACAGACCTTCAGAAAGAAGGAAATAGGAGTGAATGGAGAGAGGACACAGACCCTGGGCTGAAAGAAGAGGAAGCTGGGAACCCTACACAAGGTTGCTGAGCACCCAGCACCACAACTCATTCCTGGCCCAGACTGGCTCCTGGAAGGGCAACTGAAACGGGCATGTAGTGGCCTGCTATCACCACAGACTCTCAGGATCCTAGCTACGGGGGACTCTACAACCCCACAGGCATCTGAGATGGCAGGAAAATTGCATGGACAGTGGGTGAGACAGAACTCTGGCCTGTACAGAGTCCAGAAAGTTTGGCCTGGGAACAGCTACAGTAGAGTATAACCATGAACCATGAACATCTAAGGCTGGCCATATGCGCCTAGGCAGCTTTAGCCTTTGTTTCCTGCTAAACTACACAGATCAGGGCTGTCTTGCCTGTGCGATGGGGCCAGTCGGATCTAAGTGCCCTGGTTCCTGCTCCCCTCTCCCAGGTTCCCTGCCTACCCGCATCCACTTGCAGACCAGCTTCAACTTGCCAGTGTCCACCACAATAGCCCTTCTGCTTACCGACTGCACCTTCCTATTGAAACACTTTTGTAGATGGTCTTCTGCCAGTGTGGACCCATTCAGATCTCCCCGCTGCTGCCTGGCCAGTGCACACATGTATGGAGACCTGCTGCTACCCGCTGGTGTATGTGTGTGGGGCCCCACTGCAGTTCCACTGGAGTGCCTTTTTTGGCTGCCCCCATTGGAGTGTTGTTGATAGTGGGCTGGGAACACCTGAGTCCCTCCAGGACAGCAGGTGCTTAACCACGGAGAGCCAAAGAACAAAGCCATGAGCCTGATCCCAGCCATCCAGGGATAGAGTACACAGCCCAGGAGTGCTGACCTGAGCTTTGTCCCCCTGAATGCATATAGAAATAAAGCCAATTGACTAAACCAAACTACTATCTCAAACCCTGAAGGGCTCATATCCATAAATATTTTCACCTTGTTACACCTAAATGTTGTATTTATGAAACAATAACTCTATCCCCATTCCCTGACCATGACCACTGTAAGTGCCCCACATATGTGGAATCACGTAGTATTTGTCTTCTTGTGACTGGCTTATTCCACTTAGCATGATTTCGTTCAGGTTCATCCACACTGTCACATATTGCAGAATGTTATTCTTTTTCAGGCTGAATAATATTTTGCTGTATGTGTATATCACATTCTGCTTCTCTACTCATTAATTTTGCTTTTTGCGCTTAGATGGACACTTGAGTTGCTTCCATATTTTAGCTATTGTGAATAGAGATGATATGAACATGGTGTACAAATATCTCTTCAACACCCTGCTTATAAATATTTTTGTTATGTAATTAGATGTAGAACTGCATCTAATTCTATTTTTAATTTTGCAATTCTATTTTTATTTTTTTTGAGAAAGTCCTCTACTGTTTTCCACAGCAACTATACCATTTTATATTTCCACTAACAGAGCACAAGCGTTCTAATTTCTTCACATCTTTGTCAACACTTACTATTTTCTGTATCTTGATAGTAACCATCCAAATGGGTATGAGGTATTATTTCATTTTACTTTTGATTTGCATTTCCACAATGATTAATGTACCAGTTCATTTTCTGCTGCTATCACAGAACATCTGAGACCAGGTAATATGTAAATAATAGAATTTTATTTGTTTTGCAGTTTTGGAGGCTGAGTCATCTAGAATTGAGGAGATGCGACTGCTTAGCTACTTCCTGCTGCAACATCCCATGGCAGAGGCAGAAGTTTGTGAGAAACAGCAAGTAAGGAGGCAACATTTATCCTTTCATCAGGAACTCATTCCCATGATAACCTACCAACTCTCATGGTATTAACAGCATTAATCCATTCATGAAGACTCTGCCTAGGATTACAGACATGAGCCATGAGACCCAGCCTCTCGCTTTCTCTTTCTTCCTTCCTTTTCTTTCTTTCTTTTTTTTCTTTCTTTCTTTCTTTCTTTCTTTCTTTCTTTCTTTCTTTCTTTCTTTCTTTTCTTTCTTTCTTT